>NC_134487.1:306781447-306979034 GCF_040206685.1 Ascaphus truei | reverse complement strand
GTAATGCGTAGGGTGCCACCCAATTAAAAACTGTCCAGAAACACTTAAAAAAAACAGACGTGTTAAGGAACAAGGTGCAGCGACGTGTGATAAAGCACACGGACTAATCTGCGCAACGTGTTTCATCTTAATAGCAGTGGCCTTACACTGGCAAGGATTTAACGTGGTGTTTGTAACACTACATGTGTATTTTTTGTTGGAATTAAAAGAATACTATTGTAATATTTTTCTTGGTTGTATTGTCAGGATCTTGCATTCCAAAAAGTGCAGGTGGTATTTTGAGATGAAGCCATTTTCCCACTTGTAAAACGTTTAGTTTGGTAACGCTTTGATTTACAACCTTTCTAGTTTTCTATAAAGATTTTACAGCTCTGGTGCTTTTGGTTCTCTAATACTCCAATACTCCAATACTCCAATACTCCAAGTCCTTGATATTTACTAGAGAACATGATGCAGGTGTGGGGAAATTCAAGACATGACATGTATAATGAACTAGGTCGTGTCATTTCTCATTGTTCTATGAATATCGTATAATATTCTATCAGATGTATTGTAGGATTTTGTCAGCGTATTACAAATTATTTTTAGTTATTGAAGCACTTTGGGTTCTATATTTATTAGTTCTTAATCTGCATCAAAAAGCTATTTTATTAATAACCCCGTGTGTGATACATGTACGATTCCATCTAATCTGATTTCAAAAGACAGTTGTCTGTACTGACTGATACAGTGCTATGGGTACCATTAAATTGCCATAATACTGGATTGTTAGCGTGCAGTCTTACAGCTACACCCAGTTATTAAACACCCAGTATCCAATTAGAATGGGACATGTCATTATTACGTGGGCTCTTTAACTGTTTTGGTTCTAAAAAATGTGTTTTGGTTTTGTCAAAGCTGAATTTATTTTATAGTGCAAATGGTGCAAATCTTATTAAATAACTGTATGATTAATAATAACAAATAATGTCCAATTAGTCAAGTACAAAATAATAACATAAACTTTTAGGAATAACAAAAATGGAGACTGAGCAGCTAGAGTTGGAAAAAATCTTTCCAAGGTGATTAGAATGTAGAAAAATGGAAAAGAAGAAGTGCATGCTCCAAGACAGGAGTGCGCAAACTCTTTGTCCTGTGCCCCCCTGCCTGCTCTCGCCCACTGCTCGCGCCCCCCCCCCCCACCTTGTATCCAGCATCAAATGACGCTGCATGGTCATGTGACATCACGTGACCCCACAACGTCATTTGACGCCGCATTGCTATGGCGACACTATGTCAAATGACCAAAACAAAGATGATAGACAGCACTCAATAAGATAGTATAAATAGTTATGTGAAGGGGGCACAAGGAACAAAAGGGGGACCCAAATTCCCCCGAAACCAATAGTCAAAATATAACTAGAGTACTAGCACTCACTGACTAGGAGAAAAAATGATGATCATCATAATTTTTTCTTCTAGTCAGTGAGTGCTCGAACTCTAGTTTTATTTTGATGTCAAATGACGCCGCAGGTCATGTGATGTCAAGTCACGTGACCCAGCAGAGTCATTCACGTCACACCAGCCATCTGAATCAAGGTCAGGGAAGTTGCATAGGCTTCACGCGATTCCCGGCATGTAATTGAAATGCCTTGGGGAAGAGAGTGGGGCCTCTGCAACCACAACTCTCTTGGTGATGTTTAAAAATATTGTAGAGATATGCCAGATTTGGCAAAAGAAAACACTGAAACTGTGAGTATCAGTCCGTGAGGACGTCTCAGATGCAGAGAGTATCCCTAAACAGTGTTCAGCTGTAATAGGGAAAACGCAGCATATGGAACATTTCAGGTCTCCGGAGCTGTAACAGCCTCTCTTCTCCACACTGACAATGTAAGGTTCTGACCGGGCCAACCACACCACAAGCAGCTGTGACCGGAGGTAACAAAACGCTGAAATGAGGGTGTTACACTCAACAATGATGTCCCAGGTAAGGGGGGCTTCTATGTGCGATCAGCTGGGATTTAATGACTCCCACACCAGCGGGTCTCTGAAACTGGAGAGCCTCTCTCCTCTGCGCTAGTGATATGAGCGCTATCAGCTGAGATTTCCACGCAGCAGCAGCTGCAGCGCACGTGTGAATAAGAAAGTCAAACAAATGGAAAATAGAACTTGAATAGCCGGAGGTTATAGGGATACCAACAAGGAGAAGACAAAGGTCCAGATAACAAACAGTCCCAACACATTTCGTCACACTATGACGACTTCAAGCTGCTTGCTGCGTGGACAATTCAGCAGATGGTTTTGGGGAAAGAGACTGTAGGTGACATTGGGGATAGAGCAAGGAGGTTATGTGGGGGAAAGAGTTAGTGACAGAGGGGAGTGGATTACAGGAGGTTATTGGGTGAGAAGGGGAGGAAGAGGGGTTCCCTACCTACACAAGTGCAGTAGTCGGATATCAAGATATACCTGCATATCTGACTTGATGACAAGTGGTGAGAGTTTAACTGGCAGGAAGTTGGTTACATGTGAGTGAGATGGGAGAGGAGTGACATGGTGAGGAGTGAGTGACATGGTGAGGAGTGAGTGACATGGTGAGCATAAGTGTGTCAGGAGGAGTGAATGACATGGTGGGGCGTGTTTGTGTCAGGAGGAGTGAGTGACATGGTGGAGAATGAGTGTGTCAGGAGGAGTGAGTGACATGGGGAGTGAGTATGTCAGCAGGAGTGAGTGACATGGTGGGGCGTGAGTGTGTCAGGAGGAGTGAGTGACATGGTGGGGAGTAAGTGTGTCAGGAGGAGTGAGTGACATGGTGGGGAGTATGTGTGTCAGGAGTGAGTGACATGGTGGGGCGTGTGTCAGAAGGAGTTAGTGACATGGTGGGGCGTGAGTGTGTCAGGAGGAGTGAGTGACATGGTGGGGCGTGAGTGTGTCAGGAGGAGTGAGTGACATTGTGGGGCGTGAGTGTGTCAGGAGGAGTGAGTGACATGGTGGGGAGTAAGTGTGTCAGGAGGAGTGAGTGACATGGTGGGGAGTAAGTGTGTCAGGAGGAGTGAGTGACATGGTGGGGCGTGAGTGTGTCAGGAGGAGTGAGTGACATGGTGGGGAGTAAGTGTGTCAGGAGGAGTGAGTGACATGGTGGGGCGTGAGTGTGTCAGGAGGAGTGAGTGACATGGTGGGGAGTAAGTGTGTCAGGAGGAGTGAGTGACATGGTGGGGTGTGAGTGTGTCAGGAGGAGTGAGTGACATGGTGGGGCGTGAGTGTGTCAGGATTGTCTTCTGCGGGTGACTCCAGGACAGATGTTGCTGCAGAGAACGTTCTGTGTCTGCTGATTGGCTCGTTGCCGGCCCCTGCTTCTTACCTACAGTCAGCTTTATAAACCTCCCTTTCCCGTTCCTCCCTGCCTGTCTGGCGAGGTTCATTCCATCATGCTGCCCCTCACGTTGCTGCCCCTCACGTTGCTGCCCCTCACGTTGCTGCTCCTCACGTTGCTGCCCCTCACGTTGCTGCCACTCCCACTCTGTGTTCCGGCCTAACTCAAACTTTACTGCATTGCTCCTCTGTTGTGCTTGACCTCGGTTTGTTTACTGACCACGGCTACCTGTTTGTTGCCTGGCTCAGACCTGTACCTATCTCCTGACCATTGCTACCCGCTTGCTGTCTTCCTCGGACCTCAGCCTGTCTCCTGCCCATGTTAATTTGTTGAACTGTACGCCCCCTTAACTGGAGGCGTGTTTAAAAAAGAACAAAAAAAACCATGATGATGATGATGATGATGATTTAAAAGAAGTAAAGTTCATAGAAGCAAGCTCTGGTGGCAGCTTGTGGTACTGCACGCCTGTGCACAAACAACATATGTTTACCTAAATGTTAAAACAAACTTTTACAAATATGCTGAAAAATAGAAATGTTTGAGCAAAAATTTGCGGCCCAAATTCTGACTCTCTAGCCTGGTTACCTCCTCCCAAGTGGTAATTAGTCATCCAGGCACGTGGCGTGACCACATGGCAAAGGCAGCATGTGGCATAGGTTGGTTAGTGACGGCAACGGTGCAGACTGACCGGGTGTTTAGCTGATGTGTAATTTAAGTTGTGTGCTTTGATGCTGTGGCTGTTTTATCCCGAAGTGCTGTGTATTTTATGGGTTAAGGAGAGGAAGGCGTCTGTGCACACCCCCTGGTTATGTCTGTTACTTTACACGCTGTGCACACCCCCTGGTTATGTCTGTTACTTTACACGCTGTGCACACCCCCTGGTTATGTCTGTTACTTTACACGCTGTGCACACCCCCTGGTTATGTCTGTTACTTTACACACTGTGCACATCCCCTGGTTATGTCTGTTACTTTACACTCTGTGCACACCCCCTGGTTATGTCTGTTACTTTACACTCTGTGCACATCCCTGGTTATGTCTGTTACTTTACACTCTGTGCACATCCCCCTGGTTATGTCTGTTACTTTACACTCTGTGCACACCCCCTGGTTATGTCTGTTACTTTACACTCTCTGCACATCCCCTGGTTATGTCTGTTACTTTACACTCTGTGCATACACCCCTGGTTATGTCTGTTACTTTACACTCTGTGCACATCCCCTGGTTATGTCTGTTACTTTACACTCTGTGCACACCCCCTGGTTATGTCTGTTACTTTACACTCTGTGCACATCCCCTGGTTATGTCTGTTACTTTACACTCTGTGCACACCCCCTGGTTATCTCTGTTACTTTACACTCTGTGCACACCCCCCTGGTTATGTCTGTTACTTTACACTCTGTGCACACCCCCTGGTTATGTCTGTTACTTTACACTCTGTGCACATCCCCTGGTTATGTCTGTTACTTTACACTCTGTGCACACCCCCTGGTTATGTCTGTTACTTTACACTCTGTGCACACCCCCTGGTTATCTCTGTTACTTTACACTCTGTGCACACCCCCTGGTTATCTCTGTTACTTTACACTCTGTGCACACCCCCCTGGTTATGTCTGTTACTTTACACTCTGTGCACACACCCTGGTTATGTCTGTTACTTTACACTCTGTGCACACCCCCTGGTTATGTCTGTTACTTTACACTCTGTGCACATCCCCTGGTTATGCCTGTTACTTTACACTCTGTGCACACCCCCTGGTTATGTCTGTTACTTTACACTCTGTGCACACCCCCTGGTTATGTCTGTTACTTTACACTCTGTGCACACCCCCTGGTTATGTCTGTTACTTTACACTCTGTGCACACCCCCTGGTTATGTCTGTTACTTTACACTCTGTGCACACCCCCTGGTTATGTCTGTTACTTTACACTCTGTGCACATCCCCTGGTTATGCCTGTTACTTTACACTCTGTGCACACCCCCTGGTTATGTCTGTTACTTTACACTCTGTGCACACCCCCTGGTTATGCCTGTTACTTTACACTCTGTGCACACCCCCTGGTTATGTCTGTTACTTTACACTCTGTGCACACCCCCTGGTTATGTCTGTTACTTTACACTCTGTGCACACCCCCTGGTTATGTCTGTTACTTTACACTCTGTGCATACACCCCTGGTTATGTCTGTTACTTTACACTCTGTGCACATCCCCTGGTTATGTCTGTTACTTTACACTCTGTGCACACCCCCTGGTTATGTCTGTTACTTTACACTCTGTGCACATCCCCTGGTTATGTCTGTTACTTTACACTCTGTGCACACCCCCTGGTTATCTCTGTTACTTTACACTCTGTGCACACCCCCCTGGTTATGTCTGTTACTTTACACTCTGTGCACACCCCCTGGTTATGTCTGTTACTTTACACTCTGTGCACATCCCCTGGTTATGTCTGTTACTTTACACTCTGTGCACACCCCCTGGTTATGTCTGTTACTTTACACTCTGTGCACACCCCCTGGTTATCTCTGTTACTTTACACTCTGTGCACACCCCCTGGTTATCTCTGTTACTTTACACTCTGTGCACACCCCCCTGGTTACTGCACCGACACACTTTATTCGAGCAAATACCCGGTATGTACCTGGCAGATACCTGGAATGCGCCGCTCCTCACCTCTGACAAGCCCCGTTGCATTTGCCTTCCCAGCCTGGGTTCATGCCTGGCTGACGGGCGGCTGATCTGTTAAATGATAATGATTAGGATTTAATAGGCTGCAATGCTTCGCGTGTCTACCAGATGGCATAAATTCCTGAATTGTAATGCATTATATATTTATATACTGTGCAGTATTGCAGCCAGAGGGAATAAAATGCTTCAATCCCTGCTTGGAAAATACCTCAATGCACTCGGGCAGAAAACAGTCACAAACCTCAATACACCCGGGTATACCCGAATTCGTGGGACTAGCCAAGCTCGAATAAAGTGTGTCGCCAGTGTATGTCTGTTACTTTACACTCTGTGCACACCCCCTGGTTATGTCTGTTACTTTACACTCTGTGCACACCCCCTGGTTATGTCTGTTACTTTACACTCTGTGCACATCCCCTGGTTATGCCTGTTACTTTACACTCTGTGCACACCCCCTGGTTATGTCTGTTACTTTACACTCTGTGCACACCCCCTGGTTATGTCTGTTACTTTACACTCTGTGCACACCCCCTGGTTATGTCTGTTACTTTACACTCTGTGCACACCCCCTGGTTATGTCTGTTACTTTACACTCTGTGCACACCCCCTGGTTATGTCTGTTACTTTACACTCTGTGCACATCCCCTGGTTATGCCTGTTACTTTACACTCTGTGCACACCCCCTGGTTATGTCTGTTACTTTACACTCTGTGCACACCCCCTGGTTATGCCTGTTACTTTACACTCTGTGCACACCCCCTGGTTATGTCTGTTACTTTACACTCTGTGCACACCCCCTGGTTATGTCTGTTACTTTACACTCTGTGCACACCCCCTGGTTATGTCTGTTACTTTACACACTGTGCACACCCCCCTGGTTATGTCTGTTACTTTACACTCTGTGCACACCCCCTGGTTATCTCTGTTACTTTACACTCTGTGCACACCCCCTGGTTATGTCTGTTACTTTACACTCTGTGCACATCCCCTGGTTATGCCTGTTACTTTACACTCTGTGCACACCCCCTGGTTATGTCTGTTACTTTACACTCTGTGCACACCCCCTGGTTATGTCTGTTACTTTACACTCTGTGCACACCCCCTGGTTATGTCTGTTACTTTACACTCTGTGCACATCCCCTGGTTATGTCTGTTACTTTACACTCTGTGCACATCCCCTGGTTATGTCTGTTACTTTACACTCTGTGCACACCCCCCTGGTTATGTCTGTTACTTTACACTCTGTGCACACCCCCTGGTTATGTCTGTTACTTTACACTCTGTGCACACCCCCTGGTTATGTCTGTTACTTTACACTCTGTGGTACAAGGAATAAAAAGCACAAGCACTTGTCTTTCATATATAGAGACCTTAAGATGTTTCAAATAAATACATTTTACTTAGTCTTAAAAAGAGAACGTAGCCTCCTCATCAAGCAGGGCAAGATTCTTCAACACTCCCATGTTTCCAGTTATATAGTATATTATTGTTGTTTTTTTTGTAGGAATTCTACAATTTAGCCACAGAATTTATCTTCAGCTGTCTGAATGTACAGAATAAAATCCCGCTCAGCTGCTATAGAGAAAAGAAGCCCCATGCTTGTCTATAAAGCAATAGTTATACGCACCACTCACATCACCTCAACACAAATGTACTGTACCAAATACAGAGCAAAACAAACATTTTCTGATCTACTTTCAGTTTATACAGATCATTCCAAGTGGAGGTTATATAATAAGACTCTGTATTATCCCCAAAAATATGCAAGATAACCAGAGACATTGATTTCAAAGAAAACATATGGTCAGCAATGTCATAACATTAGCTGTAGTATAATTGGTAATAGTTTAGAAGTTTGACATTCGGTTTAATTTGCCCTTCATGAGAATAACAAAAAAGTAAAACATTCCAACATGTTAAGTAGCTGGCCAAAACCAGAGTTGCCAAAACCAGAGGTGCCACGCCAAGAGTGGATACCAAGAGTACAGAAATGGAGAAATATGCCAGAGCTTATATCTACGACCACCCACAAACACCACGACGGAGACAAGCAGCCCAAAGCCACTGGGACGCAAGCCTCCCACAATGGAAATTTCATTTGGTACCACTATTAACTGTCTTCCCAAAGGGAAACAACTCCCATAGCCCAGCAGGTCCCGGATCCGGCAGAACTCAATCTCTCTGGATAAATCAGCTCATTCTGCAAAATCTAAAATAGCTTCCATATAGCAGAATTGGGATTTTTCCTTGAAATATTTAGTGTTATTATTTGACACCAATAAAATACGAGTGTCACGGGAGACCGAGTAATTTACACCTTTATACCGGGATCATTCATTGAGCAAAACCAAGAAGTAAAACAAATTGTAATTTATTCCATAGAAACAGATGTACACACAGTGAATTACAAATAAGGCTGAGTCCCCGCTAGTGCTGAGCGGGCGGTGCTTGCTTCGGTTACTTACATATATAGATATATGTAAGTCCCCGCTCACGTGGTGTGCGCACGCTCACCCGCACTCGGCGCTTATGTAAACAAAAAAAGTAACTTTCCAGCGTGCTCAATGCCCCTATGCCAGGACACCCGGCATGAGTGGGATCACTGCCAGTGGGGACTCAGCCTTACAAGAGGAAACACACTTACTGTTGGATGTGGGTTAAAAAACTAACCTTTCCTAACTCAGATAGTCCTTAAAACAAAGTCTTTAGGTTACCAGGAGTTACCCGCAAAAGTCCCGCTGAAATCCCTTGACCGGGAGACAGTACCAAATGCCCTGGTACTATTTTCGGCGTGTAGTTCCAGACGGGACCGGTACTTTCTATTCTGAGAACTTGTCCCCGGAAAGCTGGACTTAGAAAATGTCTGAAGCCGGTCGCTGCTATTTCTCACAGAGCATCTTTTGGTGGTTTCAAATTTGCCGCTGCTGTCTTGGCGCTTTGAATCTGAGGTCCGGATTGGCTGCTGGGTTTTCATGAAATACTACAGCCAATCTAAGCGTGGGAATATTATAACCGGCCAATCAGCTGCCTGCCAGTCTGCCAAAGCCGGGCAGTGGGTTCTTCAGAATGGAATAAGGACATGCGTGAGTTTGCCACCATAGCCACTTATTATTCAGAAGCCACCCGCGGGGTTATGTGCCTCCACGTCTAGGGAGGTGACTCCGTGCCAGAATGGCTCGAATTCATCCCAGGACGCGGATACTTCACCCACCCATCCGGCTCTAATGGCTTTCACACTTCTGGGGCCAGTGTTGCTTTCAAGTCCGGACCCAGATCAGACCCACAGGCACCAACTTGGTAGCCATTTGGTCTCTCAGGTTCCCAGGCTTGAAAATTCCCCGCTCATGTTACTGTGCACAAAGCATCATACATTTTAAACATACCCGTTTAATAAAATATACTTTGATACTGTGCCTTGCTAAAAATGTCTGTCTTTCTTTGGTGTCAGGGATAGAATAAGAATGTATACTATCTATTGTCACTAGCCATGTCCCCGCCACACTGCATAAACCTGACTTTACACTTTCACACAAAATAAACCTTGCAGCTTTATCAGATAGCTGGAGCATCCCCTGAAACCCTATACCAGGTTCAGGGTGACTGGGGCATGAACGGGGCACCCCCCTTTATACTAGGGACCCCAGTACCGTTCTGGGGATACCTTGATCCCCTATGCCTCTTTTACCTTTCTGGTATGTGCTGAAGCAGGGACTCCTGGCGGTGAGCTGCAAGAATGTTTTCAGGGTAGGATTTTGACCGGAGCATTGTACTTCAATGTATCTGAGAATCTTACCTGATTCCCGGCTACATTTTTGGGGTATCCCGTAACTCGGGGACCCCTCTACATAGCCACAATCTGTAAAGGTTTTCTCCACAAAACCCACCCTGAAACTCATAGCCCCACAGTCTCTGCTTGCTGGCACCCCCCCCAGCAATCTCTGCTCGCTGGCACCCCCCCCCCCCCCCCCCGCAGTCTCTGCTTGCTGGCACTCCTGGAAAGGCAAAAACATAACATTCTTTATTGTCGCACATTGTACATACAGACACAGCAGAACATATGCAACTGTCAGGTCCAAGAGCTGAAACTCTATGACCCCAAAACATGGATCAGGGGCAACTAAGTGGGCTTGACCTTTATTAGTGAGCCTGGTTACCCCCTTACCTGTTTACTTCTGATCGCCGCCCTCTAGCTGCGAGTCAAGATCCTGTGTCTTTAAGGATTCTGAAGCAAGAAACGCCATCTTGCTTTCTGGCAAATCCTGTCCTCTTCCTCCTGACAGGAAGTAAGCCTCTCTTTGACTTTCTCTCTGCTATTAGTCTTTTGCTGCCTGCCCTGGTGCCTGCTGGTACTCATCGCATACTGTTCCTGTCTGGACCTCCTTGGGACATTTACTTATCTCCTGTGGATTCCGGAAGACTGGGACAGTCACTCTTATACTACTGAGGTTAGTTTACCGTCGGGTAATGTAGGTACCTGCTTAGTAGGGTTCACCTTGACGTGGTAGCAGGTTTATAATTCCTTGGCCAATGGATTAGACTAAGAACCCTTATGTTATGTTTAGTTTCGCTGCACCTTGCTGTTTCTGTCACTATGCCTTTAAGAAGTCTGGACGTTCTCCAAGAAGCAATCCTTCTCTGGATGTTACCTTGTGCTCTGGACTCCATGTTCCCTGGTTTCCGTTTCCAGACTCCTGTGCTGAAGCGTTGGCTTCCCGCAACCCCGCGTTGGTGCCTGAGAATGCGCACACTCCTGCTCTGTTGTCAGAGCGTGCGCGCGTGTGCAGCTGGATCACTTGTGTCTCTGAGCAGGCACTGCACCTCCGGACGCATCGCGCATTCTCATGCGCGCGGCGCGGTCACGTGACTGCGTGCGCCAATCCCCAGCTGCACGGCAACTTACTCCTTTCGTATCCCCTGCGGCCTCCCCACCTCACTAGCGGGTCCTTCCCCTTTCTTCCCTGCGCTTGTGAGGAGAGCACAAGCGTGACGCCCCTAAAGTCTTCAGGTTTTACACTTTAAAATACTTTGATAAGGGTTTGAGATAGTCTTTTAAACATAACTTTGATGCTTTACAGAAATAATACTTTCTGTATTTTAAATTGTTTCATTATATTACAGAAAAAAAACAAGTGAAAACAGAACCACTAATAGTGCTGTTAAAGTACTTATGTGTTTATACAGGCTGAATTGATAAAAAAAAGTTATTTTAGTGAGCGGTGAGTAACGTGTGTGTATAGAAGTGAAAACTATAAAGTAAAATAACTAAATGTAGGTACATGACCCTGGAAAAGAGATGCACCTCTTTGTGAAGATGTTTACCAACATCTAGTAAGTCAAAGCAGCAACGAATCCAAAGTGCAAAGTCTCTCCAGTATCATACAGTAGAAAAAATATACATAGTGCAAACTTGCTAAAAGTGTTCAAAAAAAGTGCTCATAACATTACTATAGATTGTGGTATCAGAAAAATGCAGGCGTTTTCAGATGTATGAAGGGTTAACACGTGGAGTCTTGGTCTTTTTGTTTAGAGCGTTTGTATGTACAAAAACTCCCAATGTTTATGTGGAGAGAAGAGATGATGACATAGTGCCGCCTCATGCAGTAAGCAGCGATAAGCCCCTTATCGCCAGCTTCTCGCCAAAAAAGACTACTGCCATTCAGTAATCCCGGAGAAGCTGGCGATAGAGCAAAAATTGCCGGGTTTTTTTTGCCAGAAAAAATTAATCGGCAAACGTGAGGCGATAAACCACTTTTCGGCACTGATCGACAGTTTTTCAAACACGCTCAATTCTATAAGCCCCGATCAGCTTACAGCAGCTGATCGCCACTTTAGAATTGAAATTTCTTCTCCAAATTGTCCCGCCACATAAAGTTGGCAAGAAGGTGGAGATAAGCTGCTGATGAGCGGCGAGACGGCACATAAAAAATAAAATGCATGTTTCCTGCATCGGATTGATGCCGGGGGTCTCCGGAGCCGATATCCATTAATATCAGCACCGGAGACCCCCGGCATGAATCCGATGCATAAAAAATGCATTTACAGGCAACTTCATTACCTTAGAGGCCAACTGCTAAGGCAATGAAGGGGTTAACCACCCGTGCGAAGCTTATTGTGGGTAGTGGGGGTGGGGTGAAGGTGGTATTTAGTCCTTGGTGGGTCTTTAGGCCTTGCGGGGGGTAGCAGGTGGATTAACCCCTTCATTACCTTAGCGGTTAATACTGCTAACCCCTCCCGTTACCCACCCGGTAGGCCTAAACACCCATCCTTGGGGCTAATACCCCCTTCACCCACCCCCGCTACCCACAATACAAAAAAATACACACACAACAGCACCACTACCCACCTCCTAGGCCCCCAATAAACCATTACAATATCTAATAAACACCAATACACAACCCACCCTCTGTGCCCCCACATACTGTAAAACCATGATTTATTTTTTTACACACACAATTAATACCCCAGGCTGGCTGGGGGTCCCTGATGTGCCCGACAGGTATCCGCAGATCCCACAGTGCACCCCGGGGGGTCCCCACGGGTGTCTGGGGGCCTTCAGGTGGTCCCTGCTAGGCTCTGTGGGCCTCCAGGTGGTCCCTGCGAGTCCCTGCTGGCCCCAATGGGGTCCACGGGTGGTCCCCACAGGTGTTTGGGGTCCCTAGGTCATCCCCACGACTGTCTGGGGGCCCTCGGGTGGTTCCCATGGGGGTCTGGGGGCCCTCAGGTGGTTCCCACAGGTGTCTGGTGGGCCCTCGGGTGGTTCCTGCAGGTCCCCCACAGCTGTGGGGCCCCTGGTTCTTCCCCGCAAGTGGTCCCCGTGGGTGTCCGGAGGTCCTCGGGTGATACCCGTGGGTGTCCGGGGGTCCTCGGGCGGTCCCCGCGGGTCCCCGCAGGCCTGAGGTACCAATCCTGTATTTAAAAAAATAAAACATGGCCTGCATTTCAATCAATACACCCCCCCCCACCAAACACATAGAGTATAGTAATGGGCAAAATAACTATTATGCAGATATGATTTTTGTTAATCAGTTTTCGTCTTTCCAATTTCACATTCAGATTTAATTTGCAGCAAACCAATCAGTTATCACTCCTTGTGTCAAAACGGTTAAGGACTGTGTCTTCAATCACGTCTTTCTTTTTAGTTAGGTTATAGTCCCTTTGCCCCACAAATCAAGCAACAGCCTGCACTCCTGGTCACCGTCCCAAGCATCCCAACAGCCTGCACTCCTGGTTACCATCCCAAGCATCCCAACAGCCTGCCCTCCTGGTCACCATCCTAAGCATCCCAACAGCCTGCACTCCTGGTCACCGTCCCAAGCATCCCAACAGCCTGCACTCCTGGTCACCGTCCCAGCATCCCAATAGCCTGCACTCCTGGTCACCGTCCCAAGCATCCCAACAGCCTGCCCTCCTGGTCACCGTCCCAAGCATCCCAACAGCCTGCACTCCTGGTCACCGTCCCAAGCATCCCAACAGCCTGCACTCCTGGTCACCGTCCCAAGCATCCCAACAGCCTGCACTCCTGGTTACCGTCCCACATTCATCCCAACAGCCTGCACTCCTGGTCACCGTCCCAAGCATCCCAACAGCCTGCACTCCTGGTCACCGTCCCACATTCATCCCAACAGCCTGCACTCCTGGTCACCGTCCTAAGCATCCCAACAGCCTGAACTCCTGGTCACCGTCCCAAGCATCCCAACAGCCTGCACTCCTGGTCACCATCCCAAGCATCCCAACAGCCTGCACTCCTGGTCACCGTCCTAAGCATCCCAATAGCCTGCACTCCTGGTCACCGTCCCAAGCATCCCAACAGCCTGCACTCCTGGTCACCGTCCCAAGCATCCCAACAGCCTGCACTCCTGGTTACCGTCCCACATTCATCCCAACAGCCTGCACTCCTGGTCACCGTCCCAAGCATCCCAACAGCCTGCACTCCTGGTCACCGTCCCACATTCATCCCAACAGCCTGCACTCCTGGTCACCGTCCTAAGCATCCCAACAGCCTGAACTCCTGGTCACCGTCCCAAGCATCCCAACAGCCTGCACTCCTGGTCACCATCCCAAGCATCCCAACAGCCTGCACTCCTGGTCACCGTCCTAAGCATCCCAATAGCCTGCACTCCTGGTCACCGTCCCAAGCATCCCAACAGCCTGCACTCCTGGTCACCGTCCCAAGCATCCCAACAGCCTGCACTCCTGGTCACCGTCCTAAGCATCCCAACAGCCTGAACTCCTGGTCACCGTCCCAAGCATCCCAACAGCCTGCACTCCTGGTCACCATCCCAAGCATCCCAACAGCCTGCACTCCTGGTCACCGTCCTAAGCATCCCAATAGCCTGCACTCCTGGTCACCGTCCCAAGCATCCCAACAGCCTGCACTCCTGGTCACCGTCCCAAGCATCCCAACAGCCTGCACTCCTGGTCACCGTCCCAAGCATCCCAACAGCCTGCACTCCTGGTCACCGTCCTAAGCATCCCAACAGCCTGCACTCCTGGTCACCGTCCCAAGCATCCCAACAGCCTGCCCTCCTGGTCACCATCCCAAGCATCCCAACAGCCTGCACTCCGGGTTACCGTCCCAAGCATCCCAACAGCCTGCACTCCTGGTCACCGTCCCAAGCATCCCAACAGCCTGCACTCCTGGTCACCGTCCCACACTCATCCCAAAAGCCTGCACTCCTGCTACCGTCCCACACTCATCCCAACAGCCTGCACTCCTGGTCACCGTCCCAAGCATCCCAACAGCCTGCACTCCTGGTCACCGTCCCAAGCATCCCAACAGCCTGCACTCCTGGTTACCGTCCCACATTCATCCCAACAGCCTGCACTCCTGGTCACCGTCCCAAGCATCCCAACAGCCTGCACTCCTGGTCACCGTCCCACATTCATCCCAACAGCCTGCACTCCTGGTCACCGTCCTAAGCATCCCAACAGCCTGAACTCCTGGTCACCGTCCCAAGCATCCCAATAGCCTGCACTCCTGGTCACCGTCCCAAGCATCCCAACAGCCTGCACTCCTGGTCACCATCCCAAGCATCCCAACAGCCTGCACTCCTGGTCACCGTCCTAAGCATCCCAATAGCCTGCACTCCTGGTCACCGTCCCAAGCATCCCAACAGCCTGCACTCCTGGTCACCGTCCCAAGCATCCCAACAGCCTGCACTCCTGGTCACCGTCCCAAGCATCCCAACAGCCTGCACTCCTGGTCACCGTCCCAAGCATCCCAACAGCCTGCACTCCTGGTCACCGTCCCAAGCATCCCAACAGCCTGCACTCCTGGTCACCGTCCTAAGCATCCCAACAGCCTGCACTCCTGGTCACCGTCCCAAGCATCCCAACAGCCTGCCCTCCTGGTCACCATGCCAAGCATCCCAACAGCCTGCACTCCGGGTTACCGTCCCAAGCATCCCAACAGCCTGCACTCCTGGTCACCGTCCCAAGCATCCCAACAGCCTGCACTCCTGGTCACCGTCCCACACTCATCCCAAAAGCCTGCACTCCTGTTACCGTCCCACACTCATCCCAACAGCCTGCACTCCTGGTCACCGTCCCAAGCATCCCAACAGCCTGCACTCCTGTTACCATCCCAATCATCCCAACAGCCTGCACTCTTGGTCACCGTCCCAAGCATCCCAACAGCCTGCACTCCTGGTCACCGTCCCAAGCATCCCAACAGCCTGCACTCCTGGTTACCGTCCCAAGCATCCCAATAGCCTGCACGCCTGGTTACCGTCCCACACTCATCCCAACAGCCTGCACTCCTGTTACCGTCCCACACTCATCCCAACAGCCTGCACTCTTGTTACCGTCCCACACTCATCCCAACAGCCTGCACTCCTGGTCACCGTCCCAAGCATCCCAACAGCCTGCACTCCTGGTCACCGTCCCAAGCATCCCAACAGCCTGCACTCCTGGTCACCGTCCCACACTCATCCCAACAGCCTGCACTCCTGGTCACCGTCCCAAGCATCCCAACAGCCTGCACTCCTGGTCACCGTCCCAAGCATCCCAACAGCCTGCACTCCTGGTCACCGTCCCAAGCATCCCAACAGCCTGCACTCCTGGTCACCGTCCCAAGCATCCCAACAGCCTGCCCTCCTGGTCACCATCCCAAGCATCCCAACAGCCTGCACTCCGGGTTACCGTCCCAAGCATCCCAACAGCCTGCACTCCTGGTCACCGTCCCAAGCATCCCAACAGCCTGCACTCCTGGTCACCGTCCCACACTCATCCCAAAAGCCTGCACTCCTGTTACCGTCCCACACTCATCCCAACAGCCTGCACTCCTGGTCACCGTCCCAAGCATCCCAACAGCCTGCACTCCTGTTACCATCCCAATCATCCCAACAGCCTGCACTCTTGGTCACCGTCCCAAGCATCCCAACAGCCTGCACTCCTGGTCACCGTCCCAAGCATCCCAACAGCCTGCACTCCTGGTTACCGTCCCAAGCATCCCAATAGCCTGCACGCCTGGTTACCGTCCCACACTCATCCCAACAGCCTGCACTCCTGTTACCGTCCCACACTCATCCCAACAGCCTGCACTCTTGTTACCGTCCCACACTCATCCCAACAGCCTGCACTCCTGGTCACCGTCCCAAGCATCCCAACAGCCTGCACTCCTGGTCACCGTCCCAAGCATCCCAACAGCCTGCACTCCTGGTCACCGTCCCACACTCATCCCAACAGCCTGCACTCCTGGTCACCGTCCCAAGCATCCCAACAGCCTGCACTCCTGGTCACCGTCCCAAGCATCCCAACAGCCTGCACTCCTGGTCACCGTCCCAAGCATCCCAACAGCCTGCACTCCTGGTCACCGTCCCAAGCATCCCAACAGCCTGCACTCCTGGTCACCGTCCCAAGCATCCCAACAGCCTGCACTCCTGGTCACCGTCCCAAGCATCCCAACAGCCTGCACTCCTGGTTACCGTCCCAAGCATCCCAATAGCCTGCACGCCTGGTTACCGTCCCACACTCATCCCAACAGCCTGCACTCCTGTTACCGTCCCACACTCATCCCAACAGCCTGCACTCCTGTTACCATCCCACACTCATCCCAACAGCCTGCACTCCTGGTCACCGTCCCAAGCATCCCAACAGCCTGCACTCCTGGTCACCGTCCCAAGCATCCCAACAGCCTGCACTCCTGGTCACCGTCCCACACTCATCCCAACAGCCTGCACTCCTGGTCACCGTCCCAAGCATCCCAACAGCCTGCACTCCTGGTCACCGTCCCAAGCATCCCAACAGCCTGCACTCCTGGTCACCGTCCCAAGCATCCCAACAGCCTGCACTCCTGGTCACCGTCCCAAGCATCCCAACAGCCTGCACTCCTGGTCACCGTCCCAAGCATCCCAACAGCCTGCACTCCTGGTCACCGTCCCACACTCAGTCATATGAAGTTTTAAACCCAGTATCAGAAACATATCGTGCTCTCCCCTTTGTTTCTGTTTAGAGCCAGTAAAGTGGTAAACCTCTTCAGCTAACCATCTGCATCAAATGTCATTGGTTTTATTAACAACATTCTTACATTTACAGTAACATGGACAGGAACACAATATAAACAGCTCATTAAGGGTTAGATTATACAAGAATGGTCACTTACATGAAGAGGTTTTTATGTTGACAATTGTATCGCATTTTGATGACCCGACCTCTATAACGCTCCGTTCAGAGTTTAAAAAAACTGTCCCAAGTGAATCAATTAAAGTTTCAGGAACCACGTATGTAATTGTCCAGAGGGGTCATCTCCTTTCTTAGCTTACTTAATTAGTGATGTACAGGAAGAAATCAGCATGTAAGGGAATAGGTATTAAGAAGATGATGCAATTTGCTCTTTAACATGGAATTTGTGCTTCCTTTTGGACAGCTAGGATATATAAAAATGCGTTATTTCTATATAATTGTGATCTCTTGGAGAAGAGGTTAATGTAATCTAAACCTGGCAGCTTTATTTGATGCAGAGCCAAAAGGTGACTGCATCATGTGTGTCATGTTCGGAGCAGCGCTCCAGTTTGCAATGTCTGATACATTTGTGTCTGATACATCTGATACATCTGATACATATTTCATTAAATATACCGATGTAGCTGGCGCTATGGCCCATGCCAGTGGTTACAATAACCTGTTAGTCCCGCCCCCTTTTCACACGCACGGAATTCTAATACAATGGCGTCTGCTCCCGCTGGTGCTATGTGTCCCTCGCTACAACGTTCCAGCGTGAGCAATAACACCTGCTTAATCTGTACACGTTCCTCCCCCGCCCGGGTTTGATCCGTTTGACCCATATTGTGCTAAGATATACACGTTTAAGTCTATTAATAGGAACAAGAAAGACTTCAGAACGGTAAGCATCAAATCTCCAGCAGCAAAGTCACAAGGGAAGCAGTGTATGGCCTGTCCCGTAAGCAGTGTATGGCCTGTCCTGTAAGCAGTTACATGGCCTGTCCCGTAAGCAGTGTATGGTCTGTCCCGTAAGCAGTGTATGGCCTGTCCCGTAAGCAGTGTATGGACTGTCCTGTAAGCAGTGTATGGCCTGTCCCGTAAGCAGTGTATGGCCTGTCCCGTAAGCAGTGTATGGCCTGTCCCGTAAGCAGTGTATGGCCTGTCCCGTAAGCAGTGTATGGCCTATCCTATAAGCAGTGTATGGCCTCTCCCGTAAGCAGTGTATGGCCTGTCCCGTAAGCAGTGTATGGCCTGTCCTGTAAGCAGTGTATGGCCTGTCCCGTAAGCAGTGTATGGCCTGTCCTGTAAGCAGTGTATGGCCTGTCCCGTAAGCAGTATATGGCCTGTCCCGTAAGCAGTTTATGGCCTGTCCCGTAAGCAGTATATGGCCTGTCCCGTAAGCAGTTACATGGCCTGTCCCGTAAGCAGTGTATGGCCTGTCCCGTAAGCAGTTATATGGCCTGTCCAGTAAGCAGTGTATGGCCTGTCCCGTAAGCAGTGTATGGCCTGTCCCGTAAGCAGTATATGGCCTGTCCCGTAAGCAGTGTATGGCCTGTCCCGTAAGCAGTGTATGGCCTGTCCTGTAAGCAGTTACATGGCCTGTCCCGTAAGCAGTGTATGGCCTGTCCCGTAAGCAGTATGTGGCCTGTCCCGTAAGCAGTGTATGGCCTGTCCTGTAAGCAGTTACATGGCCTGTCCCGTAAGCAGTGTATGGCCTGTCCCGTAAGCAGTATGTGGCCTGTCCCGTAAGCAGTGTATGGCCTGTCCCGTAAGCAGTGTATGGCCTGTCCCGTAAGCAGTGTATGGCCTGTCCCGTAAGCAGTTACATGGCCTGTCCCGTAAGCAGTGTATGGCCTGTCCCGTAAGCAGTGTATGGCCTGTCCCGTAAGCAGTGTATGGCCTGTCCCGTAAGCAGTGTATGGCCTGTCCCGTAAGCAGTGTATGGCCTGTCCCGTAAGCAGTGTATGGCCTGTCCTGTAAGCAGTGTATGGCCTGTCCCGTAAGCAGTGTATGGCCTCTCCCGTAAGCACTGTATGGCCTGTCCTGTAAGCAGTGTATGGCCTGTCCCGTAAGCAGTGTATGGCCTGTCCCGTAAGCAGTATATGGCCTGTCCCGTAAGCAGTTTATGGCCTGTCCCGTAAGCAGTATATGGCCTGTCCCGTAAGCAGTTACATGGCCTGTCCCGTAAGCAGTGTATGGCCTGTCCCGTAAGCAGTTATATGGCCTGTCCAGTAAGCAGTGTATGGCCTGTCCCGTAAGCAGTGTATGGCCTGTCCCGTAAGCAGTATATGGCCTGTCCCGTAAGCAGTGTATGGCCTGTCCCGTAAGCAGTGTATGGCCTGTCCTGTAAGCAGTTACATGGCCTGTCCCGTAAGCAGTGTATGGCCTGTCCCGTAAGCAGTATGTGGCCTGTCCCGTAAGCAGTGTATGGCCTGTCCTGTAAGCAGTTACATGGCCTGTCCCGTAAGCAGTGTATGGCCTGTCCCGTAAGCAGTATGTGGCCTGTCCCGTAAGCAGTGTATGGCCTGTCCCGTAAGCAGTGTATGGCCTGTCCCGTAAGCAGTGTATGGCCTGTCCCGTAAGCAGTATATGGCCTGTCCCGTAAGCAGTTACATGGCCTGTCCCGTAAGCAGTGTATGGCCTGTCCCGTAAGCAGTTACATGGCCTGTCCCGTAAGCAGTATATGGCCTGTCCCGTAAGCAGTGTATGGCCTGTCCCGTAAGCAGTGTATGGCCTGTCCCGTAAGCAGTGTATGGCCTGTCCCGTAAGCAGTGTATGGCCTGTCCCGTAAGCAGTATATGGCCTGTCCGGTAAGCAGTGTATGGCCTGTCCCGTAAGCAGTGTATGGCCTGTCCTGTAAGCAGTTACATGGCCTGTCCCGTAAGCAGTGTATGGCCTGTCCCGTAAGCTGTATATGGCCTGTCCCGTAAGCAGTGTATGGCCTGTCCCGTAAGCAGTGTATGGCCTGTCCCGTAAGCAGTGTATGGCCTGTCCCGTAAGCAGTGTATGGCCTGTCCCGTAAGCAGTATATGGCCTGTCCTGTAAGCAGTTACATGGCCTGTCCCGTAAGCAGTGTATGGCCTGTCCCGTAAGCAGTGTATGGCCTGTCCTGGAAGCAGTGTATGGCCTGTCCCGTAAGCAGTGTATGGCCTGTCCCGTAAGCAGTGTATGGCCTGTCCCGTAAGCAGTGTATGGCCTGTCCCGTAAGCAGTGTATGGCCTGTCCTGTAAGCAGTGTATGGCCTCTCCCGTAAGCACTGTATGGCCTGTCCCGTAAGCAGTGTATGGCCTGTCCCATAAGCAGTATATGGCCTGTCCCGTACGCAGTTTATGGCCTGTCCCATAAGCAGTATATGGCCTGTCCCGTAAGTAGTGTATGGCCTGTCCCGTAAGCAGTGTATGGCCTGTCCCGTAAGCAGTGTATGGCCTGTCCCGTAAGCAGTGTATGGCCTGTCCCGTAAGCAGTTACATGGCCTGTCCCGTAAGCAGTATATGGCCTGTCCTGTAAGCAGTTACATGGCCTGTCCTGTAAGCAGTGTATGGCCTGTCCCGTAAGCAGTATATGGCCTGTCCCGTAAGCAGTGTATGGCCTGTCCCGTAAGCAGTGTATGGCCTGTCCCGTAAGCAGTGTATGGCCTGTCCCGTAAGCAGTGTATGGCCTGTCTCGTAAGCAGTTACATGGCCTGTCCCGTAAGCAGTATATGGCATGTCCCGTAAGCAGTGTATGGCCTGTCCCGTAAGCAGTGTATGGTCTGTCCCGTAAGCAGTGTATGGTCTGTCCCGTAAGCAGTCTATGGTCTGTCCCGTAAGCAGTCTATGGCCTGTCCCGTAAGCAGTGTATGGCCTGTCCTGTAAGCAGTTACATGGCCTGTCCCGTAAGCAGTTACATGGCCTGTCCCGTAAGCAGTATATGGCCTGTCCTGTAAGCAGTTACATGGCCTGTCCTGTAAGCAGTGTATGGCCTGTCCCGTAAGCAGTATATGGCCTGTCCCGTAAGCAGTGTATGGCCTGTCCCGTAAGCAGTGTATGGCCTGTCCCGTAAGCAGTGTATGGCCTGTCCCGTAAGCAGTGTATGGCCTGTCTCGTAAGCAGTTACATGGCCTGTCCCGTAAGCAGTGTATGGCCTGTCCCGTAAGCAGTGTATGGCCTGTCCCGTAAGCAGTGTATGGCCTGTCCTGTAAGCAGTGTATGGCCTGTCCCGTAAGCAGTTACATGGCCTGTCCTGTAAGCAGTGTATGGCCTGTCCTGTAAGCAGTATATGGCCTGTCCCGTAAGCAGTGTATGGCCTGTCCTGTAAGCAGTATATGGCCTGTCCCGTAAGCAGTGTATGGCCTGTCCCGTAAGCAGTGTATGGTCTGTCCCGTAAGCAGTGTATGGCCTGTCCCGTAAGCAGTGTATGGCCTGTCCTGTAAGCAGTGTATGGTCTGTCCCGTAAGCAGTGTATGGCCTGTCCCGTAAGCAGTGTATGGCCTGTCCCGTAAGCAGTGTATGGTCTGTCCCGTAAGCAGTGTATGGCCTGTCCCGTAAGCAGTGTATGGCCTGTCCCGTAAGCAGTGTATGGCCTGTCCTGTAAGCAGTGTATGGTCTGTCCCGTAAGCAGTGTATGGTCTGTCCCGTAAGCAGTGTATGGCCTGTCCCGTAAGCAGTGTATGGCCTGTCCCGTAAGCAGTGTATGGCCTGTCCTGTAAGCAGTGTATGGTCTGTCCCGTAAGCAGTGTATGGCCTGTCCCGTAAGCAGTGTATGGTCTGTCCCGTAAGCAGTGTATGGTCTGTCCCGTAAGCAGTGTATGGCCTGTCCCGTAAGCAGTATATGGCCTGTCCCGTATCACCTAGAAGATGAAGGAATAACGTGGCAGCTCTCAATAGGCCCACTGACCACAGACAATAACTTAATGATCACAACAGTCTAATAATACTGATGGTTATGTGCTGATACCAGCAAACTTTGTTACGGTTCTCATCAAACTATCAGCATCTAGAATCTGTTTAAGTTTAATGGATTTAAAAAGGAAAATAAGACATGGGCCTGAGAGAGGGCCCGAGAGGGGGCCCGAGAGGGCCTAAGAGAGAGAGCCTGAGAGGGGGCCTGGGAGAGAGCCTGAGAGAGAGCCTGAGAGAGAGCCTGAGAGAGGGCTAGAGAGAGAGCCTGAGAGAGGGCCCGAGAGGGGGCCCGAGAGGGCCTAAGAGAGAGAGCCTGAGAGGGGGCCTGAGAGGGGGCCTGAGAGAGGGCCTGGGAGAGAGCCTGAGAGAGAGCCTGAGAGAGAGCCTGAGAGAGGGCCCGAGAGGGGGCCTGAGAGAGGGCCTGGGAGAGAGCCTGAGAGAGAGCCTGAGAGAGGGCTAGAGAGAGAGCCTGAGAGAGAGCCTGAGAGAGGGCCCGAGAGAGGGCCCGAGAGATGGCCCGAGAGATGGCCCGAGAGAGAGCCTGAGAGAGGGCCAGACTGAGGGCCAGAGAGAGAGAGCCTGAGAGAGAGCCTGAGAGAGGGGGCCTGAGAGAGGGCCCGAGAGGGGGCCCGAGAGGGGGCCCGAGAGGGCCTGAGAGAGAGAGCCTGAGAGAGAGAGCCTGAGAGAGAGAGCCTGAGAGAGAGAGCCTGAGAGAGGGCCTGAGAGAGGGCCTGAGAGAGGGCCTGAAAGAGAGCCTGAGAGAGGGCCTGAGAGAGGACCTGAGAGAGAGCCTGAGAGAGAGCCTATGAGAGGGCCTGAGAGAGGGCCTGAGAGAGGGCCTGAAAGAGAGCCTGAGTGAGAGCCTGACAGAGCCTGAGAGGGCCTGAGTGAGAACCTGAGAGAAGGCCTGGGAGGGCCTGAGAGGGCTTAAGAGAGCCTGAGAGGATGTGAGAGAGGGCCTGAGAGATGGCCTGAGAGGGGGCCTGAGAGGGGGCCTGAGAGGGGGCCTGAGAGGGGGCCTGAGAGAGGGCCTAAGAGAGAGCCTGAGAGAGGGCCTGAGAGGGCATGAGAGAGGGCCTGAGAGAGAGCCTGAGAGAGAGCCTGAGAGAGAGCCAGAGAGAGGACCTGAGATGGCATGGGAGAGGGCCTGAGAGACAGCCTGAAAGAGGGCATTTGAGGGTCTGAGAGAGGGCCTGATTACTGCCAGACCACACTCTCTCCCTGCCTGCGCCCAGCGAATGATTGCTATGGGCCTCTCCCCCCACCCGCACCAGGCCTCTGCCACCGGACCACTCTCTCTCCCTGCCCATGCCCAGCCTCTGATTGCTGCGGGCCCCTCTCCCTGCCCATGCCCAGCCTCTGATTGCTGCGGGCCTCTCTCTCACCCTGCCCACGCCTGGTGTCTGATTGCCGCCAGGCCTCTCACCCTGCCCACGCCTGGTGTCGGATTGCCGCCAGGCCTCTCACCCTGCCCACGCCTGGTGTCGGATTGCCGCCAGGCCTCTCACCCTGCCCACGCCTGGTGTCGGATTGCCGCCAGGCCTCTCACCCTGCCCACGCCTGGTGTCGGATTGCCACCAGGCCTCTCACCCTGCCCACGCCTGGTGTCGGATTGCCGCCAGGCCTCTCACCCTGCCCACGCCTGGTGTCGGATTGCCACCAGGCCTCTCACCCTGCCCACGCCTGGTGTCGGATTGCCGCCAGGCCTCTCACCCTGCCCACGCCTGGTGTCGGATTGCCGCCAGGCCTCTCACCCTGCCCACGCCTGGTGTCGGATTGCCGCCAGGCCTCTCACCCTGCCCACGCCTGGTGTCGGATTGCCGCCAGGCCTCCCTCTCTTTTGCCGGTGCGTGCCAGAAGCTGGACTTGACGTCCGGCATGCGCTGACGGGAGAGAGGCTGGCATGGGAAGACCACCAGCAACGTGTGTGTGTGTGTTGTATTTTTTGTGTGTTGTATTTTGTGTGTGTGTATGTGGTGTATTCTGTGTGTTATTGTATTTTGTGTGGGGGGGGAGTGAGTTATTGCAATGTGTGGGAGGGGGTATTGTATTGTGTGGGAAGGGGGGTATTGTATTGTGTGGGAGGGGCTATTGTATTGTGTGGGAGGGGGTATTGTATTGTGTGGGAGGGGGTATTGTACTGTGTAATAGGGGGGTATTGTATTGTGTGGGAGGGGGTATTGTATTGTGTGGGAGGGGGTATTGTATTGTGTGGGAGGGGGTATTGTATTGTGTGGAAGGGGGTATTGCATTGTGTGGGAAGGGGGTATTGCATTGTGTGGGAAGGGGGTATTGCATTGTGTGGGAAGGGGGTATTGCATTGTGTAGGAGGGGGTATTGCATTGTGTGGGAAGGGGTATTGCATTGTGTAAGAGGGGGTATTGCATTGTGTGGGAGGGGGTATTGCATTGTGTAGGAGGGGGTATTGCATTGTGTAGGGGGGTATTGCATTGTGTAAGAGGGGGTATTGTATTGTGTGGAAGTGGGTATTGCATTGTGTGGGAAGGGGGTATTGCATTGTGTGGGAAGGGGGTATTGCATTGTGTGGGAAGGGGGTATTGCATTGTGTAGGAGGGGGTATTGCATTGTGTAGGGGGGTATTGCATTGTGTAAGAGGGGGTATTGCATTGTGTGGGAGGGGGTATTGCATTGTGTGGCAGGGGGTATTGCATTGTGTGGATGGGGGTATTGCATTGTGTAAGAGGGGGTATTGCATTGTGTAAGAGGGGGTATTGCATTGTGTGGATGGGGGTATTGCATTGTGTGGGAGGGGGTATTGCATTGTGTGGGAGGGGATATTGCATTGTGTGGGAGGGGGGTATTGCATTGTGTGGGAGGGGGTATTGCATTGTGTGGGAGGGGGTATTGCATTGTGTGGGAAGGGGTATTGCATTGTGTAGGAGGGGGTATTGCATTGTGTGGATGGGGGTATTGCATTGTGTGGGAGGGGGTATTGCATTGTGTGGATGGGGGTGTTGTATTGTGTGGGAGGGGGTATTGCATTGTGTAGGAGGGGGTATTGCATTGTGTAAGAGGGGGTATTGCATTGTGTGGGAGGGGGTATTGCATTGTGTGGGAGGGGGTATTGCATTGTGTGGGAGGGGGTATTGCATTGTGTGGGAGGTTGGTATTGCATTGTGTGGGAGGGGGTATTGCATTGTGTGGGAGGGGGTATTGCATTGTGTAAGAGGGGGTATTACATTGTGTAGGAGGGGGTATTACATTGTGTAAGAGGGGGTATTGCATTGTGTAGGAGGGGGTATTACATTGTGTAAGAGGGGGTGTTGCATTGTGTAGGAGGGGGTATTACATTGTGTAAGAGGGGGTATTGCATTGTGTGGGAGGGGGTATTACATTGTGTGGGAGGGGGTATTACATTGTGTGGGAGGGGGTATTGCATTGTGTGGGAAGGGGGTATTGCATTGTGTAAGAGGGGGTATTGCATTGTGTAAGAGGGGGTAATGCATTGTGTGGGAGGGGGTATTGTATTGTGTAATAGGGAGGTATTGCATTGTGTGGGAAGGGGTATTGCATTGTGTAAGAGGGGGTATTGCATTGTTTGGGAGGGGTATTGCATTGTGTGGGAGGGGGTATTGCATTGTGTGGAAGTGGGTATTGCATTGTGTGGGAGGGGGTATTGCATTGTGTGGGAGGGGGTATTGCATTGTGTGGGAGGGGTATTGCATTGTGTGGGAGGGGGTATTGCATTGTGTGGGAGGGGGTATTGCATTGTGTGGGAGGGGTATTGCATTGTGTGGGAGGGGGTATTGCATTGTGTGGGAGGGGTATTGCATTGTGTGGGAGGGAGGTATTGCATTGTGTGGGAGGGGGTATTGCATTGTGTGGGAGGGGTATTGCATTGTGTGGGAGGGGGTATTGCATTGTGTGGGAGGGGGTATTGCATTGTGTGGGAGGGGGTATTGCATTGTGTGGGAGGGGTATTGCATTGTGTGGGAGGGGGTATTGCATTGTGTGGGAGGGGTATTGCATTGTGTGGGAGGGAGGTATTGCATTGTGTGGGAGGGGGTATTGCATTGTGTGGGAGGGGTATTGCATTGTGTGGGAGGGGGGTATTGCATTGTGTGGGAGGGGGTATTGCATTGTGTGGGAGGGGTATTGCATTGTGTGGGAGGGGGTATTGCATTGTGTGGGAGGGGTATTGCATTGTGTGGGAGGGGGGTATTGCATTGTGTGGGAGGGGGCATTGCATTGTGTGGGAGGGGGTATTGCATTGTGTAAGAGGGGGTATTGCATTGTGTGGGGAATGAGTGTGAGGGGGGCCTGAAGGAGTGGGATTGAGTGAGAGAGCGGGTAATTAAGTGATAGCAGAGAGAGGGGGTGGGTGGGAGTGAGAGAAATGCATTGTGGGAGGGGAGGAATAGAGGAGGCGGCTCACAAGGAGGTGTGAATGTGAGCCTCGCAAGGCTGCGACATGGGGGGGGGGGTATCTGTCGGTGGCCTGGAGGTAGGGACCCGAAGGGGGAGATTTTTTAGGGAATACTATTTAGATTCTCTCTCTTTCTCCTTCGTGTTATCTAGTTTTAAATTACAACATAAAGAACTATTAATTTTCAAAAATATGATTATATTGTTACTTAGGTATATGAATTTTAATCAAACCAAAGGTCTGTAGGAGTTTGGGGCCCTTGCAGCCGTATCTATAACACTCAGTACTGACCAAACATGATCTTTAAAAGCTTATAGTTGTCAAAAGCATTGCATTATTTCCTTATAAAAACCTTTCCCTAACTAAAGTTCCTCATAAAGTCCGCAGCAGCTGTCACTGAATCTGTGTAATGTTCAGATCGAATAGACACAAACAAACAAAGAATATTTAGTTCCACAATTAAGTTTAACAACCAATATACGGCTTAATTTCCTCTTTAACAAACATCAGCAAAACATTGGGCTCAAACCCTGATAAAAGTGAAGAATGGCCAATGTGACAGTATTACTATATGTCCCTTCCACCGACTCCTGGCCAATGTGACAGTATTACTATATGTCCCTTCCACCGACTCCTGGCCAATGTGACAGTATTACTATATGTCCCTTCCACCGACTTCTGGCCAATGTGACAGTATTACTATACAGTATGTCCCTTCCACCGACTCCTGGCCAATGTGACAGGATTACTATATGTCCCTTCCACCGACTCCTGGCCAATGTGACAGGATTACTGTACAGTATGTCCCTTCCACCGACTCCTGGCCAATGTGACAGTAGAACTATATGTCCCTTCCACCGACTCCTGGCCAATGTGACAGTATTACTATATGTCCCTTCCACCGACTCCTGGCCAATGTGACAGGATTACTATATGTCCCTTCCACCGACTCCTGGCCAATGTGACAGGATTACTATATGTCCCTTCCACCGACTCCTGGCCAATGTGACAGTATTACTATATGTCCCTTCCACCGACTCCTGGCCAATGTGACAGTATTACTATATGTCCCTTCCACCGACTCCTGGCCAATGTTACAGTATTACTATATGTCCCTTCCACCGACTCCTGGCCAATGTGACAGTATTACTATATGTCCCTTCCACCGACTCCTGGCCAATGTGACAGTATTACTATATGTCCCTTCCACCGACTCCTGGCCAATGGTATAGTATTACTATATGTCCCTTCCACCGACTCCTGGCCAATGTGACAGTATTACTATATGTCCCTTCCACCGACTCCTGGCCAATGTGACAGTATTACTATATGTCCCTTCCACCGACTCCTGGCCAATGTGACAGTATTACTATATGTCCCTTCCACCGACTCCTGGCCAATGGTATAGTATTGCTATATGTCCCTTCCACCGACTCCTGGCCAATGTGACAGGATTACTATATGTCCCTTCCACCGACTCCTGGCCAATGGTATAGTATTACTATATGTCCCTTCCACCGACTCCTGGCCAATGGTATAGTATTACTATATGTCCCTTCCACCGACTCCTGGCCAATGTGACAGTATTACTATATGTCCCTTCCACCGACTCCTGGCCAATGTGACAGTATTACTATATGTCCCTTCCACCGACTCCTGGCCAATGGTATAGTATTGCTATATGTCCCTTCCACCGACTCCTGGCCAATGTGACAGGATTACTATATGTCCCTTCCACCGACTCCTGGCCAATGTGACAGTATTACTATATGTCCCTTCCACCGACTCCTGGCCAATGTGACAGTATTACTATATGTCCCTTCCACCGACTCCTGGCCAATGTGACAGTATTACTATATGTCCCTTCCACCGACTCCTGGCCAATGTGACAGTATTACTGTATGTCCCTTCCACCGACTCCTGGCCAATGGTACAGTATTACTGTATGTCCCTTCCACCGACTCCTGGCCAATGTGACAGTATTACTATATGTCCCTTCCACCGACTCCTGGCCAATGTGACAGTATTACTATATGTCCCTTCCACCGACTCCTGGTCAATGTGACAGTATTACTGTATGTCCCTTCCACCGACTCCTGGCCAATGGTACAGTATTACTATATGTCCCTTCCACCGACTCCTGGCCAATGTGACAGTATTACTATATGTCCCTTCCACCGACTCCTGGCCAATGTGACAGGATTACTATATGTCCCTTCCACCGACTCCGGGCCAATGTGACAGTATTACTATATGTCCCTTCCACGACTCCTGGCCAATGTGACAGTATTACTATATGTCCCTTCCACCGACTCCTGGCCAATGTGACAGGATTACTGTATGTCCCTTCCACCGAGTCCTGGCCAATGTGACAGTATTACTATAAGTCCCTTCCACCGACTCCTGGCCAATGTGAGAGTATTACTATATGTCCCTTCCACCGACTCCGGGCCAATGTGACAGTATTACTATATGTCCCTTCCACCGACTCCTGGCCAATGTGACAGTATTACTATATGTCCCTTCCACCGACTCCTGGCCAATGTGACAGGATTACTGTATGTCCCTTCCACCGACTCCTGGCCAATGTGACAGTATTACTATATGTCCCTTCCACCGACTCCTGGCCAATGTGACAGTATTACTATATGTCCCTTCAACCGACTCCTGGCCAATGTGACAGTATTACTATATGTCCCTTCCACCGACTCCTGGCCTATGTGACAGGATTACTGTATGTCCCTTCCACCGACTCCTGGCCAATGTGACAGTATTACTATATGTCCCTTCCACCGACTCCTGGACAATGCTAGAGTATTACTATATGTCCCTTCCACCGACTCCTGGCCAATGCTAGAGTATTACTATATGTCCCTTCCACAGACTCCTGGCCAATGCTAGAGTATTACTATATGTCCCTTCCACAGACTCCTGGTCAATGTGACAGTATTACTACAGTATATGTCCCTTCCACCGACTCCTGGACAATGCTAGAGTATTACTATATGTCCCTTCCACCGACTCCTGGACAATGCTAGAGTATTACTATATGTCCCTTCCACCGACTCCTGGCCAATGGTATAGTATTACTATATGTCCCTTCCACCGACTCCTGGACAATGTGACAGTATTACTATATGTCCCTTCAACCGACTCCTGGACAATGCTAGAGTATTACTATATGTCCCTTCCACCGACTCCTGGACAATGTGACAGTATTACTATATGTCCCTTCCACTGACTCCTGGACAATGCTAGAGTATTACTATATATCCCTTCCACAGACTCCTGGACAATGCTAGAGTATTACTATATGTCCCTTCCACCGACTCCTGGACAATGCTAAAGTATTACTATATGTCCCTTCCACCGACTCCTGGACAATGGTACAGTATTACTATATGTCCCTTCCACCGACTCCTGGCCAATGTGACAGTATTACTATATGTCCCTTCCACCGACTCCTGGCCAATGTGACAGTATTACTATATGTCCCTTCCACCGACTCCTGGCCAATGTGACAGTATTACTGTATGTCCCTTCCACCGACTCCTGGCCAATGGTACAGTATTACTATATGTCCCTTCCACCGACTCCTGGCCAATGTGACAGTATTACTGTATGTCCCTTCCACCGACTCCTGGCCAATGGTACAGTATTACTATATGTCCCTTCCACCGACTCCTGGCCAATGTGACAGGATTACTATATGTCCCTTCCACCGACTCCAGGCCAATGTGACAGTATTACTATATGTCCCTTCCACCGACTCCTGGCCAATGTGACAGGATTACTATATGTCCCTTCCACCGACTCCTGGTCAATGTGACAGTATTACTACAGTATATGTCCCTTCCACCGACTCCTGGACAATGCTAGAGTATTACTATATGTCCCTTCCACCGACTCCTGGACAATGCTAGAGTATTACTATATGTCCCTTCCACCGACTCCTGGCCAATGGTATAGTATTACTATATGTCCCTTCCACCTACTCCTGGACAATGTGACAGTATTACTATATGTCCCTTCAACCGACTCCTGGACAATGCTAGAGTATTACTATATGTCCCTTCCACCGACTCCTGGACAATGTGACAGTATTACTATATGTCCCTTCCACCGACTCCTGGACAATGCTAGAGTATTACTATATATCCCTTCCACAGACTCCTGGACAATGCTAGAGTATTACTATATGTCCCTTCCACCGACTCCTGGACAATGCTAAAGTATTACTATATGTCCCTTCCACCGACTCCTGGACAATGTGACAGTATTACTATATGTCCCTTCCACCGACTCCTGGACAATGCTAGAGTATTACTATATATCCCTTCCACCGACTCCTGGACAATGCTAGAGTATTACTATATGTCCCTTCAACCGACTCCTGGACAATGCTAGAGTATTACTACTGTATATGTCCCTTCCACCGACTCCTGGACAATGTGACAGTATTACTATATGTCCCTTCCACCAACTCCTGGACAATGCTAGAGTATTACTATATATCCCTTCCACCGACTCCTGGACAATGCTAGAGTATTACTATATGTCCCTTCCACCGACTCCTGGGCAATGCTAGAGTATTACTATATGTCCCTTCCACCGACTCCTGGCCAATGTGACAGTATTACTATATGTCCCTTCCACCGACTCCTGGCCAATGTGACAGTATTACTATATGTCCCTTCCACCGACTCCTGGACAATGCTAGAGTATTACTATATGTCCCTTCCACCGACTCCTGGCCAATGCTAGAGTATTACTATATGTCCCTTCCACCGACTCCTGGCCAATGGTATAGTATTACTATATGTCCCTTCCACCATTCTGACTAATGCTACAGTATTACTATATGTCCCTTCCACCGACTCCTGGCCAATGGTACAGTATTACTATATGTCCCTTCCACCATTCTGACTAATGCTACAGTATTACTATATGTCCCTTACTCTGACTCCTGGCCAATACTACAGTATTACTATATGTCCCTTACTCTGACTCCTGGCCAATACTACAGTATTACTATATGTCCCTTACTTTGACTCCTGGCCAATGCTACAGTATTACTATATGTCCCTTACTCTAACTCCTGGCCAATGCTACAGTATTACTATATGTCCCTTACTTTGGCTCCTGGCCAATGCTACAGTATTACTATATGTCCCTTACTCTAACTCCTGGCCAATGCTACAGTATTACTATATGTCCCTTACTCTGACTCCTGGCCAATGCTACAGTATTACTATACTGGTCCTCCAAACATCCTTAGAGGCCTATTATAGTAGCTTTGAAATGTGACAACGCATCTGAAGTGCACTTTAGAAGTGAATTAGCATGATTTGCTATTCTGTAAGCCCTTTTCTTATATAAAAACCATGCAAAAAAAGGCTTTTTAGAAGCATTTACGGCTGTGCAAATCCGGGCGGAAGGACCAAAACTGAATTTTTTGCAAACTCGCTACATTCTAGAAGCTCCGAAAACAGCAAAAGGCTAAATCGCTTCAAAACATCTCACACTATTTTTCTCACTACCTGAAAGCAGGCGAGATAAGAATTGTGATTTCCCACCAGCGCCTGAAATAGGGCTTTGTGTGTACGGAGAGGACGAGGAGGATATATCCTGAACTATATCCAGAAGATCAATCAGCCTAAGACCCTTGTGATGCCGGGCAGCAGCTCTGGCACTGAGCTGGCCCCGATGCTGGAAAGTCCCGTGTCACATACTGTATGTCTCAGGGGGGCTCGTTTCTTCACACAAGGAACTGGCAACCAGAATGCGGAACGTGGCTGCTTTTAGTGCAAAGATACTACTGCCCCTTTTTCTTTCTTTCTTTAAAAAATAATTCTTATGTAAAGCGTGTGACAATGTATAATTCTACATTTTTACCTAAGCTGGCAATCGTTTGCTGCTCCTGTTATAAATCTGTAAAAATCCTGACTGTGTGCCTAACATAATGGCCGCCTTTCAGTTTCAATCAATCCTTCAGTCAGTGTAATTCAGCAGCTACAATGTATCCTTATATTACTAAAGTAACATCTATTGTTACAGTTTACAGCTCAAACTGCTGGGAATATTGGCAACAAATTATCACAAACAGGAAAGTGTTACAAAGATCTCGCACTGCTGGGGAGATGTGCTAATGTCTGCTGTAGAAATAAAAGGATGTTTTAAAACTGATTAAAAATGGCATTAAGAGTTGAATTTAAAAAAGTACTATTATCTAATACTGCAGAACTTTCTATTTAATAAAAAACATACGTTTTCAGATGTTTTGCTGCTTTAAAGGAAGCTAAGGAAGGGGCTGCAGGTGTGAGAAGCAGAGCTCAAGCATCTAGGTGGATTCAATGCTAGAGCTGCTGCCCTGAATGGCAGGGTTGTGGGTTCTAATACTGTTGGGTCTGATACTGGTACCCCCTTCATCACAAGGGTCTTTTGACTGATTGGTCTTAAGGATATATTTTAGGAAGTGTGACTCATTTAAATATACTTTGTACATATTAGCATATCTCCCAGGGTACCTCAAGTGTGTTCCTTTTTCAGCACAGACATCTCTGCCTAATTTATTTGGAGGGAGGATTGAGGGGACATATATACAACTGGAGATGCTAAAAATGTGAGAAGTCTTGCTTCTTCCCCCTTGTCATTCTCCATGCAGAAGCCCCCCCCCCCCCCCACTCTCCCCTCCCCCCTCTCCCCCCAGGCCCTGGAGGGACCTGGCCGCCCCTAGGCCATTTCACCATTAAACAAGTACAAATCAGGCAATTTGTCACTTTTTATAAACGCGGCTTAGAAAATGCGAATTTGCAATAGAAAATACAGTTTTTCACACATTTCATACTGCGGCTTCTGAACATGCGAACGCGAGCGGTCTGGCAATGACAGCTCCGGAGCTACTAGAATAGGCCCCTTAGAGCAAATAAAGTTTTAGGAATGACACACAGAACGCCAATACTGAAGTCTGACAAAAATACAATAAACATGCACGTTCCCTGTAACTAGTCCGAGTATTGCAGGCTTCACGCAGAATATAAAGGCTATGTAAATAAGCAAAAGTCATGGGGGTTTATTGCTTTTGGAGGTCATGCTTAAAACGCACTTCGGAAAATACCGTCATGTTATAAAGGACTATAATATTTAGTTGACCTTGTCAAAATGTTTTTCAGATTCTTATTATATTAATAATGAAAACTATTTGAAAAAAGTGGTAAAAGTCAAGCACTGCTGTCAAAATGCATGTTAAAAATAATGCATTGCCATTTCAGAAGGTATAATATTCAAAGTTAACAATTCCATGCTGCTCCTCAGAAGCAAACAATACTGTCCTTTATTGTGGATTTAGATCTTTCAGAAACATTTAATGACACAATGAAAATTCCTGCGATGACATGGGGCTGGCTAGACAGTACTGTTGTCAACAGCTGCAAATGCAATCCTTATGTTCCATGAAAATTCCCCCAAAACATAACGACCCAGCTATTCTTAAATACAGTTTCAGAATCAGCAAGTGTTTTCCTGTAAAGATCGGAATCACTCGCACTCCTGCTCACATGTTAATGTTTTCAATGCTTTAAAAAATAACTTACAGCAGAGATATTGTAAGAAAATACTGGCTGATCTGCGCCTAGTAACTGCTAATGTATTGTACCCTGCGCAAGTCACAATGTAGTCATTAGTTCCATAACTAAAACCACAGATTGCACATATACACACCAAGCGCGTGAGGACCTGCACGCCTCATATACACACCAAGCATGTGAGGACCTGCACGCCTCATATACACACCAAGCATGTGAGGACCTGCACGCCCCATATACACACCAAGCGCGTGAGGACCTGCACGCCCCATATACACACCAAGTATGTGAGGACCTGCACGTCCCAAATACACACCAAGCGCGTGAGGACCTGCACGCCCCATATACACACCAAGCATGTGAGGACCTGCACGCCTCATATACACACCAAGCATGTGAGGACCTGCACGCCCCATATACACACCAAGCGCGTGAGGACCTGCACGCCCCATATACACACCAAGTATGTGAGGACCTGCACGTCCCAAATACACACCAAGCGCGTGAGGACTTGCACGCCCCATATACACACCAAGCATGTGAGGACCTGCACGCCCCATATACACACCAAGCGCGTGAGGACCTGCACGCCTCATATACACATCAAGCATGTGAGGACCTGCATGCCCCATATACACACCAAGCATGTGAGGACCTGCACGCCTCATATACACACCAAGTATGTGAGGACCTGCACGCCCCATATACACACCAAGCATGTGAGGACCTGCACGCCTCATATACACACCAAGTATGTGAGGACCTGCACGCCCCATATACACACCAAGCGCGTGAGGACCTGCACGCCTCATATACACACCAAGCATGTGAGGACCTGCACGCCCCATATACACACCAAGCATGTGAGGACCTGCACGCCTCATATACACACCAAGCATGTGAGGACCTGCACGCCCCATATACACACCAAGAATGTGAGGACCTGCACGCCCCATATACACACCAAGCATGTGAGGACCTGCACGCCCCATATACACACCAAGCATGTGAGGACCTGCACGCCCCATATACACACCAAGCATGTGAGGACCTGCACGCCTCATATACACACCAAGCATGTGAGGACCTGCACGCCCCATATACACACCAAGTATATGAGGACCTGCACGCCTCATATACACACCAAGCGCGTGAGGACCTGCACGCCTCATATACACACCAAGCATGTGAGGACCTGCACGCCCCATATACACACCAAGCATGTGAGGACCTGCACGCCCCATATACACACCAAGCATGTGAGGACCTGCACGCCCCATATACACACCAAGTATGTGAGGACCTGCACGCCTCATATACACACCAAGCATGTGAGGACCTGCACGCCCCATATACACACCAAATATGTGAGGACCTGCACGCCCCATATACACACCAAGCATGTGAGGACCTGCACGCCTCATATACACACCAAGCATGTGAGGACCTGCACGCCCCATATACACACCAAGTATGTGAGGACCTGCACGCCCCATATACACACCAAGCATGTGAGGACCTGCACGCCTCATATACACACCAAGCCTGTGAGGACCTGCACGCCTCATATACACACCAAGCATGTGAGGACCTGCACGCCCCATATACACACCAAGTATGTGAGGACCTGCACGCCTCATATACACACCAAGCCTGTGAGGACCTGCACGCCTCATATACACACCAAGCATGTGAGGACCTGCACGCCCCATATACACACCAAGCATGTGAGGACCTGCACGCCCCATATACACACCAAGCATGTGAGGACCTGCACGCCCCATATACACACCAAGCTTGTGAGGACCTGCACGCCCCATATACACACCAAGCATGTGAGGACATGCACGCCCCATATACACACCAAGCATGTGAGGACCTGCACGCCCCATATACACACCAAGCATGTGAGGACCTGCACGCCCCATATACACACCAAGCATGTGAGGACCTGCACGCCCCATATACACACCAAGCATGTGAGGACCTGCATGCCCCATATACACACCAAGTATGTGAGCACCTGCACGCCCCATATACACACCAAGCCTGTGAGGACCTGCACGCCTCATATACACACCAAGTATGTGAGGACCTGCACGCCTCATATACACACCAAGCATGTGAGGACCTGCACGCCTCATATACACACCTAGCATGTGAGGACCTGCACGCCCCATATACACACCAAGCATGTGAGGACCTGCACGCCCCATATACACACCAAGCATGTGAGGACCTGCACGCCTCATATACACACCAAGCATGTGAGGACCTGCACGCCCCATATACACACCAAGTATGTGAGGACCTGCACGCCTCATATACACACCAAGCATGTGAGGACCTGCACGCCCCATATACACACCAAGCATGTGAGGACCTGCACGCCCCATATACACACCAAGTATGTGAGGACCTGCACGCCTCATATACACACCAAGCATGTGAGGACCTGCACACCCCATATACACACCAAGCATGTGAGGACCTGCACGCCTCATAAACACACCAAGCATGTGAGGACCTGCACGCCCCATATACACACCAAGCATGTGAGGACCTGCACGCCCCATATACACATCAAGCATGTGAGGACCTGCACGCCTCATATACACACCAAGCATTTGAGGACCTGCACGCCCCATATACACACCAAGTATATGAGGACCTGCACGCCTCATATACACACCAAGTATGTGAGGACCTGCACGCCTCATATACACACCAAGTATGTGAGGACCTGCACGCCCCATATACACACCAAGCATGTGAGGACCTGGACGCCTCATATACACACCAAGTATTTGAGGACCTGCACGCCCCATATACACACCAAGTATGTGAGGACCTGCACGCCCCATATACACACCAAGCATGTGAGGACCTGCACGCCCCATATACACACCAAGTATGTGAGGACCTGCACGCTTCATATACACACCAAGCATGTGAGGACCTGCACGCCCCATATACACACCAAGCATGTGAGGACCTGCACGCCTCATATACACACCAAGCATGTGAGGACCTGCACGCCCCATATACACACCAAGCATGTGAGGACCTGCACGCCCCATATACACACCAAGCATGTGAGGACCTGCACGCCCCATATACACACCAAGCATGTGAGGACCTGCACGCCCCATATACACACCAAGCATGTGAGGACCTGCACGCCTCATATACACACCAAGCATGTGAGGACCTGCACGCCCCATATACACACCAAGTATGTGAGGACCTGCATGCCCCATATACACACCAAGTATGTGAGGACCTGCACGCCTCATATACACACCAAGCATGTGAGGACCTGCACGCCCCATATACACACCAAGTATGTGAGGACCTGCACGCCGCATATACACACCAAGCATGTGAGGACCTGCACGCCCCATATACACACCAAGCATGTGAGGACCTGCACGCCTCATATACACACCAAGCATGTGAGGACCTGCACGCCTCATATACACACCAAGCATGTGAGGACCTGCACGCCCCATATACACACCAAGTATGTGAGGACATGCACGCCTCATATACACACCAAGCATGTGAGGACCTGCACGCCTCATATACACACCAAGCATGTGAGGACCTGCACGCCCCATATACACACCAAGTATGTGAGGACATGCACGCCTCATATACACACCAAGCATGTGAGGACCTGCACGCCCAATATACACACCAAGTATGTGAGGACCTGCACGCCTCATATACACACCAAGTATGTGAGGACCTGCACGCCTCATATACACACCAAGTATGTGAGGACCTGCACGCCCCATATACACACCAAGCATGTGAGGGCCTGCATGCCCCATATACACACCAAGTATGTGAGGACCTGCACGCCCCATATACACACCAAGCATGTGAGGACCTGCACGCCCCATATACACACCAAGCATGTGAGGACCTGCACGCCCCATATACACACCAAGCATGTGAGGACCTGCACGCCTCATATACACACCAAGCATGTGAGGACCTGCACGCCCCATATACACACCAAGTATGTGAGGACATGCACGCCTCATATACACACCAAGCATGTGAGGACCTGCACGCCCCATATACACACCAAGTATGTGAGGACCTGCACGCCCCATATACACACCAAGCATGTGAGGACCTGCACGCCCCATATACACACCAAGCCTGTGAGGACCTGCACGCCCCATATACACACCAAGCATGTGAGGACCTGCACGCCCCATATACACACCAAGCATGTGAGGACCTGCACGCCCCATATACACACCAAGTATGTGAGGACCTGCACGCCTCATATACACACCAAGCATGTGAGGACCTGCACGCCTCATATACACACCAAGTATGTGAGGACCTGCACGCCCCATATACACACCAAGCATGTGAGGGCCTGCATGCCCCATATACACACCAAGTATGTGAGGACCTGCACGCCCCATATACACACCAAGCATGTGAGGACCTGCACGCCCCATATACACATCAAGCATGTGAGGACCTGCACGCCTCATATACACACCAAGTATGTGAGGACCTTGGCTAAAGGATGTACAATAATTATTACAGGTGACCTGGTCTGGATTAATGAAATCCGTACCCCTCCACACCTTCCTCACTCCCCCCTCACCACAACCCCCACCCACACCCCCCCACCCACACCACCACCCGCACCCCCACTCCCACCACACTACCACCTCCCCTCCACTCCTTCCCTCACTCCCCCCCCACCACAACCCCCACCCACAACCCCCACCCACACCACCACCCGCACCCCCACTCCCACCACTCTACCACCTCCCCTCCACACCTTCCCTCACTCCCCCCCCACCACAACTCCCACCCACTACCCCCCCCCCACACCCGCACCCCCACAACACTACCTCCCCTCCACACCTTCCCTCACTCCCCCCGCACCACCACCCACACCCGCACCCCCACAACACCACCTCCCCTCCACACCTTCCCTCACTCCCCCCCCACACCTTCCCTCACCCCCACCCACACCACCACCCACCCCCGCACCCCCACAACACTACCTCCCCTCCACACCTTCCCTCACTCCCCCCACCCAACCACAACCCCCACCCACACCACCACCACCACCCGCACCCCCACCACACTACCTCCCCTCCACACCTTCCCTCACTCCCCCCACACCACCACCGCACCCCCACCACACTACCATCTCCCCTCCACACCTTCCCTCACTCCCCCCCCACCACAACCCCCACCATCCCCCGCTGCCTCACCACGCCCCCCACCCTTCCACCTCCCCCCTCGAGTACAGGCTTTTGCCTTTCCTAGTATAAAGACCAGTCAATCAGTACCAGTCCAGACTTGTTCCATGTGAGTTTGGTAACTGGGGCTGGGTAATATTAATATAATCCCTTTCTTCTCTATCTACTATATACTTAACCAGTTAATCATTTCCAGTTTCCAGCGTGAGTTAACCTGACCTGATAGCTACGTCGGGGAACGCTATGAACTCCTCCCCTTCTGTCATCAGTGACGGAAAGATCACATAAAGGGTTAATTCATATTGTGTAAACTTGTATTAATGTATCTATGTTAGTGTATCTATATTAAAAAATGTTGCATTAACACAAACTTCAAGTTTATCCTATAAGGTCTTAAGGCATTTCCTTTTTATAAAGATCTTTCTGCATAATATAAAAAAAAATATTTATATCATACTTAGTTTAGAAAATGCTATATTTATATTAAAATACAGTAAAAAGAAGAAGAATTTGTGGGACTTAAATTGCGCTTATTTTTATTATATTTTAAGTAAACCTCAAACAGCAAAGCACATGCAATTATCTCGCATAGGGAATATATCTCTCACATTTGACAAATGTTTATCCCTGTTGAAAACATCTCATACTAATATATCCGAGGTTTCTTTGATCTATGCACGTTTCTCAGTGCGGTCAGAAACGATTCTCTCTAAAAAGTATTTCACAGGCATGACCCCTCCTGAGTGTCACAGACGCGCCCCCTCCTGAGTGTCACAGACGCGCCCCCTCCTGAGTGTCACAGAATTGCCCCCTCCTGAGTGTCACAGACGCGCCCCCTCCTGAGTGTCACAGACACACCCCCTCCTGAGTGTCACAGACACGCCCCCTCCTGAGTGTCACAGACATGCCCCCTCCTGAGTGTCACAGACACGCCCCCTCCTGAGTGTCACAGACACGCCCCCTCCTGAGTGTCACAGGCACGCCCCCTCCTGAGTGTCACATACGCGCCCCCTCCTGAGTGTCACAGACGCGCCCCCTCCTGAGTGTCACAGACGCGCCCCCTCCTGAGTGTCACATATGCGCCCCCTCCTGAGTGTCACAGACGCGCCCCCTCCTGAGTGTCACAGACGCGCCCCCTCCTGAGTGTCACAGACGCGCCCCCTCCTGAGTGTCACAGACGCGCCCCCTCCTGAGTGTCACAGACGCGCCCCCTCCTGAGTGTCACAGACACGCCCCTTCCTGAGTGTCACAGACACGCCCCCTCCGGAGTGTCACAGACACGCCCCCTCCTGAGTGTCACAGACACGCCCCCTCCTGAGTGTCACAGACACGCCCCCTCATGAGTGTCACAGATGCGCCCCCTCCTGAGTGTCAAAGACGTGCCCCCTCCTGAGTGTCACAGACACGCCCCCTCCTGAGTGTCACAGACACGCCCCCTCCTGAGTGTCACAGATGCGCCCCCTCCTGAGTGTCACAGACGCGCCCCCTCCTGAGTGTCACAGACACGCCCCCTCCTGAGTGTCACAGACACGCCCCCTCCTGAGTGTCACAGACGCCACTATAAATGTTATAAAAGATGGACGCCTGCGGACCGCACCGCGACTTAAGTGCCCATTTGTAATGTTACAGTATGGGAGTTTGCAGCCAAAAAAAATCAATGTTAACTAGCAGCCTGTCTGCAAAGGATTGAATGCATCTGTGAGCAGTCAGACATCAGAGCAGGGGCTCAACTGCACTCCTCAAGGGCCACCAACAGGTCAGGTCTTAAGGATACCCTTGCTTCTGCACAGGTGGCTCAATCAGTGGCTCAAAGAGCCTGCTTCAGCACAGGTGGCTCAGTCAAAGACTGAGCCACTGATTGAGCCCACCTGTGCTGAAGCGGAGATATCCTTAAAACCTGACATTTTGGGGGGATCTTGAGGACTGAAGTTGAGCCCCCACTGCCTTGTATGTATGTATGTATGTCTTTATTTATATAGCGCCATTAATGTACATAGCGCTTCACAGTAGTAATACATGTGGTAATCGAATAAATAACAGATAATATAAATAACAGATTATGGGAATAAGTGCTTTAGACATAAACATAACATTAAGGAAGTCCCTGCCCCGAGGAGCTTACAATCTAATTGGTAGGTAGGGAGAACGTACAGAGACAGTAGGAAGGAGTTCTGGTAAGTGCGTCTGCAGGGGGCCAAGCTTTATGTATCATGTGTTCAGAATGTTCACAGTGCTATTCATATGCTTCTTTAAGCAGGTGTGTCTTAAGTTGGGTCTTAAAGGTGGATAGAGAGGGTGCTAGTCGGGTACTGAGGGGAAGGGCATTCCAGAGGTGTGGGGCAGTCAGTGAAAAAGGTTTAAGGCGGGAGAGGGCTTTAGATAAAAAGGGGGTAGAGAGAAGACATCCTTGAGCAGAACGCAAGAGTCGGGATGGTGCATAGCGAGAAATTAGGGCTGAGATGTAAGGAGGGGCAGAAGAATGTAAAGCTTTAAAAGTGAGGAGGAGAATGGAGTGTGAGATGCGGGATTTGATCGGAAGCCAGGAGAGGGATTTCAGGAGGGGAGATTCTGAGACAGATCTAGGAAAGAGTAGAGTGATTCTGGCAGCAGCAGAGAATGCTATGTAGTGTGCTAACCTGTCACCTGAGGGTAAAGCAAAAGGCAGAGATATAGGTACTGTACGGATATAGGTACTGTAAGGATATAAGTACTGTATGTCTTCTACAGTAATTGTCCAGACAATTGAGAGAAATGCTGCACACCTCAAAATAGAAAAAATTGATACAGTTGCCGGTGCTCCAGTGTTAGAACGAAAGCCTGCGATCAGTCCTGGATACAGTATATGAACAAAGGAACAGAGGGCACAACGGATTTAGCAGATCCAAACTCATTTATTGAGCCAACACAACGTTTTGACCATGATGGTCTTTATCAAGTGACAAAGTGACTATGCCATTGTCACTTGATAAAGACCATCATGGTCGAAACGTTGTTTCTACAGTAATTGCACATATGACAAAGGCAAGTTGTATATCAGTACTTTATTACATTACCTGGAGCCTAATATATATATATATATATATATATATATATATATATATATATATATATATTCTCATTTTAGTGTCTCTTATATTTTAATGTATATTTATATAATCTATAATGTATTTAATGTACATGTTATAGATTTTGAATATACAACTGTGAAGAGAATTTCCAATCTATGTAACTTTTCCCCCCCAAATGCTCCAAAATAAAATAACTCTTTAAAACAGGAACATCGCAGTATAATTCTCTAAACTAGCGGTTCTGAACTCCAGTCCTCAAGACCCCCTAACAGGTCTGGTTTTCAGTATATCCCTGCTTCCGCACAGGTTGTTCAATCAGTGACTCAGTGCAAGTTGAAGGAGTTAATAGTAACCCCTAAATCCGGTGCTCAGAGAGAAAAACCCCAGTAAGGTCAAAATAAACCAGCATTGGTAGTGAGTCCCTTGTGTATTCCGCAGACGTATTGCAGGATAACTGCTGTAACCTGTCCATATAAATGCGGAAACGTGATGATAATAGGCGTCCTGATGTCGGACTGATTGTAGGTTGCCTAAAGCCGCGCTGGAACGCGACTCAGAGCTTCCACCTCACCCGGCACTAAGGCGCATAATATAGTGGGTGCGCTTGCTCCGCCGTGCGTGCGCGACACTTATAATTGGCTGTAGTTAGTCAGCCTTTCTATAATAGGGCCGCACGCACAGCAGTGAGCGTGGAGCCGGACCATCGGGGAGAAGACGGGGAAAAGTACGTTTCCGCACCGCTCTGAGGCTGCAATGTGTGTGTGTGTGTGTGTATGTGTGTGTGTGTGTGTGTGTATATGTGTGTATATGTGTGTATATGTGTGTGTGTATATATGTGTATGTGTATATATATATGTATCTAAGTTGCACAATTTTAATAAATAATGTATTCTCACAACGTGTCCTACCTAGTGCTTAACTACTGTAGAGCCTTACCTATTTAACCCCTTCCCTGCTGAAAAGCTAGCAGTGCCAGAGGGGCTTTGCATTGCACGCAGACAGCATTGTATCACTGAAACCCATACTTTCTGCCAGGGAAGGAAACCTGCCAAAGACAGTCTCTGGCCCAGGCACGGGGGGTTCCCTGGTATCAGCTCTCCTGGCTGCTGGGTGCCCAGTACTTCTCATACATCCCACGGACGTGTCCCCCTCACTCTGCACTTCCGTCTCAGTTTAGCTGTAGTATGAGCCGTGTTTTGCACAAGGATATTGCTTCTAGGGGTTCAGTTAAGCAATAAAGTGCTACACCATATACTTAATAAGCAGCTTGGAGCCTCCAATCTGAATCTATATACACAGGGCTGCTGGAACTATTTTTGTGACTGGGGGTGCTGTGCACCCTGGCTTTTACAGACATGCATACCCCAATCTGAAAAAACACGGGGGGCACTCTGCCCTGCGATGACTGAAATAGTGAACTATTGCTTTTGTATTGATTTTTTACACACACACACACACACACACACACACACACACACACACACACACACACACACACACACACACACACACACACACACACACACACAGTGAAGCTTTCAAGCCTGTCGCTCAAAGCAGCATGGACCATACACACAAAAAGTGTGTGTCGCGTGCACGAGCGTTCGCACAGGCGTGCGCACCAACTATAGAACAAACCTAAGACTCAAATGCACACCATATTCAACTAGCATATATTTCAAAGCACTATGTTGTGGATGGTGTTTTACTCACGGTACCGCTGGACGCAGCTCGTGCTGTGCGTGCTCCCATGTGCAGGTAACAAAGTAAAATAATATCCACGTGGAGAAAAAAGCCGGTGCACAACCAACACAAAAGGTAAAACGGGATGACCAAAAAGAAGTGTTTATTTAATCTTAAAAAACATGAAAAATAGTAGCAAAGCTGACACTCTGACGCGTTTCACACGCCAAGTGCTTTATCAGAGGGTCAGCTCCGGTACTATCTTTAATGTTTTAAGTTTAAATAAACACTTCTTTTTGGTCATCCCGTTTTACCTTTTGTGTTGGTTGTGCATCGGCATTTTTCTCCAGGTGGATATTATTCTACTCAGTCTTCATGTTCACCACCTGTGCTGAAGCAGTAATATCCTGAAAACCTAACCTGTTGGGGGGTCTCGAGCCACTAAGCCACAATGTGGGGTGTTACACCAAGTACAATGGCAAAGGGCAGCAGATTGTGCTAGAACAGTCCCCATCCCGGCGTGGGGAATCTCAGCCGGTACATCACCTGTACAGCACCTTGTCATCATTACACCTACTTCTCCTCTGCATACACCTGTACAGCACCTTGTCATCATTACACCTACTTCTCCTCTGCATACACCTGTACAGCACCTTGTCATCATTACACCTACTCTTCCTCTACATACACCTGTACAGCACCTTGTCATCATTACACCAACTCTTCCTCTACATACACCTGTACAGCACCTTGTCATCATTACACCTACTCTTCCTCTACATACACCTGTACAGCACCTTGTCATCATTACATCTACTTCTCCTCTGCATACACCTGTACAGCACCTTGTCATCATTACATCTACTTCTCCTCTGCATACACCTGTACAGCACCTTGTCATCATTACATCTACTTCTCCTCTACATACACCTGTACAGCACCTCGTCATCATTACACCTACTTTTCCTCTACATACACATTTACAGCACCTTGTCATCATTACATCTACTCTTCCTCTACATACACCTGTACAGCACATTGTCATCATTACATCTACTTTTCCTCTACATACACCTCTACAGCACTTTGTCATCATTACATCTACTTTTCCTCTGCATACACCTGTACAGCACCTTGTCATCATTACATCTACTTTTCCTCTGCATACACCTGTACAGCACCTTGTCATCATTACATCTACTTCTCCTCTACATACACCTGTACAGCACCTTGTCATCATTACATCTACTTCTCCTCTACATACACCTTTCTCTCATCATTTTGGTTTCCCTGCCCACTAGATAATTCAAAGATTTAGCATACTTTTTCTACGAACCAAAATGGCATATTATCTCTTTACACACAATTTTGGCATAACGAATAAAGCTCAGTTTAGATGTATGTCATCAAATCCCTGAGCAATTTCTTGGCAAACTGCACTTGGCAGAAATTACACAGAAAAATGGAATCTGGATGCGAAATATTTTGAATTCCTTTTTTTTTTAAATAAAAAATGCAGCAAGGTTTCCGTGCAGTAGAATACTCGCTTAAAACCACATCCCCTTGCAGTTGTGTGTGTGGAGCACCTCCCCAAACACTCCTAAGGCTGCGTCCATGGTATGGACGACCGCGCGGATGCGTCCGCACGCTGAGCGATCAGACTGCCTAAAGGCAGTGATCGCGTCTATACGGGGCGCGTACCATGGCCCGGGAAAGCACCCGCTTTACCTCAGCCTCCACACGCCTCCGCACGGGCGAAGTGTCTATGGACGCAGCCTAAAGAAGAGACCTCCCAAAAATGGAGTCTCAAAACAGACAACAAAAGTGTACACAGAGCGCACAAGGGATTAGTGTGTTAGCGCAAATAGAATATTGTAATAAAATCTAATTGGTGAAAGTTAGAGGTTAAAAATCAATTAAATATGAGGCCAAATGACCACACATATATTAAAATACAGCACTTAGGAGGCGTCACAGCCTCTCTTCAGGATAGAGAAAGCAATCCTTCCTTCTAACACATAAAAATAAACACGCATGCGCACATGCACCGACGCAATGGTCACAAGTATAGTCAGTCTGACAGATAGGCACCTCAATACAGTGCAATGTTCTGACTGAACATAAAACGGCGCTGCGGGGAATAGGTGCGAGCCACGAGTGGACGGGCAGGTTACCGTTTGCTGGTGCTGATGATCAGTCCGGGCTGCACCAACATACGCCGATGACTCCTCCACCCGAACACCCCGGATTGCCTGCTCCAGCCAATGAGTAAGTGCATTGAGTGACCTCTCGTGACCTCCTAAGTGTTGTATTTTAATATATGTGTGGTCATTTGACCTCTTATTAAATTGATTTTTAACCTCTAATTTTCACCAATTAGATTTCCTTTTTTTTTTATAGGTGAAAAAAGGCATTGCGCTGCCTAAAAAAGCAGGAGGAGGCTCACGGCTGCATAAAAATAACTTCATTCCATAAGTGGATCAAAGCATGTCCCCTAAGAGCAACAGCAGGTAACACACCTACGCGTTTCGGGCCGTGTGCCCATTATCATGCTGCTGGTGAAAAGATTGGCCATACATATATGGAAAATGTCTTACAGACTTAGATTTCACTATGTATATTTATTTCCCCATTTATTGTTAGACCAATGGGAGAAGTGCAGGGATTCACTTTCTGTTTTTTCACATATGTATGGCCAATCCTTTCCCCAGCAGCATGCTCCTTACACGGAGAAGCGCAGTGAATATATATATAATTGTTTTACATTTTCAGTTGGACCGAATCAAATCCTTAGCAGCACCCTTCCAGTATCCACCACTATTAGGGTATGAGTAATGTATTTAGCCAATCCACCTGTAACTGCTTATTGAGCAGCTTGTGGGTGGTTAGTCCCTCCTTTTCAAGGTATATAATCTCCCAGTAAGGTCCCTGTAAATTCATTTTCCACTTTACTTGCATACATGAAACATACAGAACACCTACAAGCTCATATTGAACCCCCAAAATACCCACAACATATATATAAGCATATAAGTTTCACAGAGGAGTGCTACTAAGCATGGCGATATATATATTTAAAACCAGAGACATAACATAAAACACAGACAAAGCTCAGTGCACATCCAGAAAAACTTATATACGGTACAGTGCCTAAATATACATGTATAAATAACTAATAAATAAAATGGTCTTTTAGTTTAACATTTTGGCCAAATTGCTGTAAGCCCTTGAGCCAACTGCACGGCAGACCACGTTTCAAGGGTCCCTACACTAATATAGATTCTTAATACCCTGTGCATTGCCAGGAAGAATGATTTATAATAAATCTGTCAATATTAGTTGCAAAAGTTCTAAGTCTGATTGAAGCTTTTATTAACCTGTACATTACCAGGAAAAGCACTCTGTAATAGATTTGTCACAATCACACTGCATGCAGGCAAGTTCCCCTGAGAGTGGGAGATGCCATGGAGTGAGCTTTTAACCATTTAAATGTGGGAGGGAGTGAGCTTCAATTAGGTAGGAGGTTGCCACCCTCCAATCAGCTAAGACTAGCTGAACAAGAATTATAAAACATACAGAACACCTACAAGATACTTGCATACATGTAAGTATCTTTACTGGTATATTCCAGTTTTTTAACTGCACTAAGTTACATAAGCGTATGCTTAGTTTATTAACCCCTTCAGGGTATATTTATTATTAGGGTTATTTATAGTAAGGGCAGTTACAATGTGGGATTCGTTACACATGGAGACTGTGATGGCAGATACAATAGATCTGTTAAAAAAAGATTGGACATCATTTCAGAACGGTATACAGTTGTCTTGTTGACATTCAAAGCCCTACAGTACATGACAAGGGTCACAGTATATCTCAAAGAGCTTCCAGTTCCCTACACTCCCATCCACCACTTCGATCTGCAAATTAAGGACTCCTAACAGTTCCTAGAATCTCTGTGACTTCCTTTGGCGCCCGAGCTGTTAGCCGCGCTGCTCCCTCTCTCTGGAACAGTCTGCCTGGTACTGTGCGAGAGGCCCCTCTCCAGGAATCTATAAAAACAGGCTCAGACCTACAGTACCTGCTTACCCAGGGGTTTAATTACTGACCCACAACCTGTCCGGCATTTAATAACTAAATACATCCTGTATTATATCTTTCCTTATATTTGGTCTCTTTTATAACCGTAAATGTTTTTTTTCTTTTTTCCTTTGTGTAACTGTGAAGCTTTGAGTCCCATTGGGAGAAAAGTGCTATATAAATAAAGTTATTCTTATTACTATGGTGGTATATCAAATAAACATGGGAAGGATGTTGATCCAGGGAGAAATCTGACATTATTGGAGTCAGGCAGGAAATATTTTTTCCCCTTATGAGATATCATTAGATAATGTGTCACTGGGGGTTTGTGTTTGCCTTCCTCTGGATCAATATACTGTAAGTATAGATATAGGATAAAGTATCTGTCTTATAAATTTAGCATAGGTTGAACTTAATGGACATATGCTTTTTTCAGCCTTACCTACTATGTAACATGTAATAAATGGTATATGCAAACAAAATAACAATTTAAGTCAAACATTAGCTGTTTCAGCAACTGAGTAACTCCAGTGGTAAGAACTGTAACAAAGCGCATGGAAATAAGTGAAGCATATCTGAAGCACAATAAAAATGTATTCACGATGAGCAGAAAGGCCTTCAATCTGGAACCCTCTGTAACTGCCACAGGTGAACGTGTCGGGTGATGAACTCGAGACTATTGTTAGATAGAAAGACTTATTTTTTTAGCCACATACGACTACAATACTTTAATGATAGGCTTGATTTATTTGATTCTGTACTTAATACTCGTGCAAATATAACATTTAAAGGCAAAGCTTGGGATTGCATGTCAATCAGATTGGAGACATTTATATGTGTTGCCAAATGGGTAACTGACATATTAATTGTCAAAAAAATCCTTATTTCCAGTAAATGCACTTTTATTTGGGAGTGAAATGTCCACCATACCAAACTAAATAAGTAAGGAAGGTTTCTTCAGCGGACAGCCTGAAGTATCTATTGATGTGAGATTCTACACACTTATGTTATAAATAATAATGTGATATTTTACCTTAACTATGTCAAGTATTTCTATATTACACTAATAATATTTTTTCTTATCTAGTACTTAGAGCATTCACAGTGCTTTAGATAATATATTCACACAATACATGTTTAATTGATTTTAACATCTCACTTTTGATGCCTGAGGCAAAGTGAGATAAAGGGAGTTACTGTAATTAATAACCCAAAAAAGGACTTCCCAAGGATATAAGAAGTAGGCATTGGGAGTCTGTAAGATCTCAGGTATAGAACGCGGGCCTCCCATGCGTTGGCGCGCTCTGATATTGCCTACCACAAAGATGTACCACACTTTCTCTGCACCTACATTTACTTATAGATTTCACTTAATCCCTGTCTGTGCAAATATATGGATCCTCACCCTCTGTTGCTACAGACTTCGGTTCTTACCTGTCTGATTCTTATCCCAGTTCCCATAATCTTTGCTTTTCGATCTTGCTGCCCTCTGAGTATGCTTACGGATTACTCGACAAACCAGACTCGATTATCTGACCTGATTCAAACTATGCGCCTTCATTTCAAAAGCGATGCTTTTACCGTTTGTTCATTGCGTCTCCTGTTTCTGGACAACAACATTGTAAGACAAAAAGGCCCAGTGCTACATGTAACTTGACATATGATATAGTTAAATACTTATCTCTATATACCTTCTCATTAGCAAGGGTCATTCAGTTCAATTAACTATATACAGTAATATGTCATGTTAGATGTAGCACTGGGCCTTTTGTTTTATACATGAGGTCACAACCCTAGTAGTGCTCCTTTTGACACAATAAATATGATGTTGTGGGTTTGCGTTTTGAGCTCACAGCTCCTGTGTGCGTTCAACAACATTGTATGTATGTGTCATTTCATGTTATTGCCACCAACAGATTATGCTGCACTTTACAAAATGACAATACACTGGGGATAAAGTATATACAGGGGGACAAGTGAAACAAGTACATGACAACACAAGGCAATGGGAGGCACTGCCCAGAAGAGCTTACAATCTAAGTGGTATATTGTGAGACTTACAGACACAGTAGGAGTAAAAGTTCATTTAATTTATAAACATTTATAAAAGTGCAGTCAGGGATATCAAATGCATCGGAGCTCAGAAAAATTGGTGTACATCATTTGATAAGATGCTTCTTTTAAGAGGTGAGTTATCAGCTTGGCTTTGAAAACAGGGAGATGTGGTGCTTGATTAAAATTGAGTGGAAGAGGGCTCCGTAAAGAGGGAGAAAGTAGGGGGAAAGGTTAAGACGTAAGAGGGATATAGAGGTAAAAGGTGCAGAGAAGAGACAACCTGGGGTTAAGTGTAAGAAGCAAGTACGGGTGTAAAAAGGTATCAGCGTTGAGATACATGGACGACTAGAGGACTGTAGATCCTTACGGCACACGAAGAGATGTTTGCAGTTTATACCGAGATTAATAGGAAGCCAGCCAAGAAATGTCAGGGGGTCAGAATCAGATACACATCTAAAAAGCAGGAGCATTTTGAATGGATTGTAAGAGGAAGAGAGGTGTTAGAAAGGGGGCCAGATAACATAATGTTGCAGTAATTAATAGGGGAGAGAACATGGGAATGGACTAGTGTTCTAGTAGTCGGGGAAAGAGGAAGGGGCGTATTTCTGCAATATTGGAAAGGAAGAAATGGCAAGATTTAGTAACAGTGTTGATATGAGGGAAGAAAAAGAGGAAGGAGTTGAATGTAACCCCTACAGTATGTAGCCGACGTGTGAGACTGGGTAGATCGCAGTATTATTAACTGTAATGGGGAAGGTTAACAATGGGACATCTATTCTTACGGAGTTTAAGGTCTGTCTCAGCGATATGAAGCTTCAGGTGACGAATGGCTGTCCAGGCAGAGATTGCCAAGAGGCACGTTGTGATTTTTGACTGGACTGCAGGTGTTAGGTCAGGTGAGAATAAATATAATTGGCTGTCATCAGCACAGAGATTATAGTTGAATCCAAAGGAGTTAAGGAGGTCACCCAGTGACAGCGTATATAGAGAGAAGAAACGAGCCTTGAGGTATACCAACAGAAAGATTAGTAGAGGAGGAGTTAGCAAAACTGAAGGAGCGGAAGGAGGAGAACCACAAGGGATCAGTGCCATGGATACCAAAAGAGTAGAAAATGTGCATCAGAAGAGGGAGGTCAACCGTATCAAAAGCAGACGAGAGGTCCAGAAGAAACGGAATGGACCAGTTGCCATGAAATGTGATAATATGGAGGTCATTATCTACTTGAGTTACAGTAGTGAGATTTCAGTTGAGTTGAGCTGTGTGGAAGCGCGGGAAGGGAAGTATGTGTACAGAAATAAGGCACTCCATAAGTGCCGATGCAAGGGCAAGAGAGGGATAGGAGGATAATAAGACGGGGAGGTAGGGTCAAGGGTGTTATTTTTGAGACTATAAAACAATAGAATGCTTGAATAGAGAAATAAACGTGCCAGGGCAAAGAGATGAGTAAAATATATGAGTGAGAAGTACTGTAGGACCAGGGAAGAAGAGAGATGTTTAAGGAGATGCGAGGGAACGAGGTTGAGGCTGCAAATGGTGGAGGTTGACGAGCAGAGCACGTGAGACACTTCTTCCTCTGTAACTGGAGAAAATGAGTCAGAGATAGGAGGGGGATTAGGAAGGAGAAGCGGGGAAGAGACAGAGGGGATTGCTATGCAGATAGCTTCCACCTAGCCCTTGATATATGGTAATTAGCAAAGTCTTGTGATATAATGAATAGAGACTGATGTAGAGCAGGGGTGTGCAAACTTCTGTTGCTGTGCCCCCCTGCCTCCACTCCCCCCCGTGCTCGCGCAGCCCCTTACCTTCCTGTCGGCATCAAATGACGCCTGGGGTCATGTGATGTGACCCCACAGCATCATCTGACTCTGCATTGCCATTTCAACGCATCATCTGAAGCCGGCAGAAGCTCGGTAAGTTGCAGGGGCCTCACGCGATCCCCCCGTCATTTCATTTAAATGCCATGGGAAGAGCACGGGGCCTCTGCAAGCACCGCACCCCTCTCCCCCACCCCAACAAAAACAAACCCCGCCCCCCCAGTTTGCGCACCCCTGATGTAGAGAAACAAGATGCCCAGTAAAGAGATGGGTCTCAGTGTAGTAGTTAAACTGGAGGATGAGTGAGCCAGAACAGAGGAAGGAAGGTAAGCAGGATTCAAAATCAGATAGGAAGAGGGAGTGGGAGAATGTAGCGTTACGCGGCCAATACAGGGCAGCAATGAGCAGAGAGAGTGGAGAGAGAAAGCAGACAGTATGGGGCTTGGCGGAAGAGAATGTCAGGGAAGCAGGTTCAAAGAAAGACTCATTCCCACACCAGGCCCCTGGTACAGGAGGGAAGAGGAACAACACTGGCTTAAGTGGTAATGAAATTGTAATATACTGTATGGTAAAGAATATTATTTTGTGCTTTTATTGGAATGCTTAGCTAGAAGTTAATTAACATAGCGTAATATGTTTTAAATACTACAGTAGTGATAATGCATACACGGTGTTCATGATGTTACCATATAAACCCTATTGAAAATCTAAGAACAGTTGACTGTAATACAAATGAAAATTTCTACACATAAATTAAAAAATTATATAAATGTTAGTGCTTTATAGGTCAAAACATTAAAGAAGTAACAATTCCACCAGAATTCCAGTTTACTGGAATTTTACAGTAATTTGCAGCGTAATCAACTGATGTTGCTATATATTTAAAAGGATTAAATATGTTTAAAAAAACACAAACACCATCAAATCTATGTAAAACCACCTTTTGTTACAAAGTATAATTGTCTATAACATGCAAAGGTCATATCAGATAGTTCTGACTAGATATCTAGTTTTTGCACTCAAACATCAATGCAAATAATCTTTACTATGAGAAGCAGAAGCCGCGGGAGAAAGCCTATCACAGCAGATTAATTAGAGGCCGTTTGGGGAATTTACAACTTAATAAATATCTGAAGTTTTACTTTTTGTAAAAACAAACAAGCTGCTCCAGTATAACGGCTCGAAGTGTGCGCGGAATCATTCTGCAGGGTTCGCGTACAGTATGGACGGCAGCCGCACAACCTTTATCCACGGACATACGTTGGTACGTTTATTCCTCATAAGACTTAGTGCAGAGCTGTGAAACACACAGCCATGGGTTGCATGCTGCCCAGCAACCTTCTCATGTGGCCCGGAGCTTGTTATAGCCAGGAAGGAGGCTGTTTAGCCGGGAGTGGGAGGGAGGTTGTTTAGCCGGGAGTGGGAGGGAGGTTGTTTAGCCGGGAGGAAGAGTGGGAGAGGCTTTGTTTTTCTGTTTGGGAGGGAGGGAGGTTGTTTTGGCAGAGAGAGAGAGAGAGGGAGAATGGGGCAGACAGAGGGAGATGGGATTGGGTAGAAAGAGAGGATGGGGGGAAGAGAGAGGATGGGGGAGAGAGGAGATGGGGGGAGTGAGAGAGGTGAAGGGAGGAAGAGAGGGGAAGGGAGGGAGGAGAAAGAGGATTGGGAAGGGAGGGAGGAGAAAGAGGATTGGGCAGGGAGAGGGGTGGGGGACAAGAGAGGTGACAGGGGGATGAAAGAGGGGGCAGAGAGACATGAGGGAAGAGGGACGGGGTGGGGGAGAGAGGGGATGGGAAGAAAAGGGAGAGAGAGAGGGGATGGGGCATGAGAATGGATGGGAGAGAGGGGATGGAGAGAAATGATTGGGGGATGGGGAGAAATGATTGGGGGGTGGAGAGGGAGAGGATGTCATGGTAGACAGGGAGATAGAGGATGCTGGGGAGATGGCATGGGGGAGAGAGGGGATGGTGGACAGAGTGGGTATGGGGGGAGAGAGAGGCTGGCAGGTTATGGGAGGGAATTGGGGGATAGAAGGAATAGAAAGGGATGGGGGAGAGGGGATAGGAGGGGAGAAATGGGATAGGGGAGACAGAGGATGGGGAGGAAGAGGATGGGGGGTGAGGGGATTGCAAAAATATGGTGGCACTCTTCCTTCTTATGTGAAAGATTCCACAGCATTTCTGAATCATGTTGTTGATTTTAAGTGGGAAGAGGGTAATCGTTGGGTCACCTGTGACGTGCAAGCCCTTTATACGAATATTTCGCACAAAGGAATTGAGTCAGTCAGGATTTTTTTAGCCAATCATTATTCCCTACACCCATCCAATTGTAGACGTAGTCTGGATTGTATCCAATTTATTCTCTCTCATAACTATTTTATTTTTAATTCTCAATTCTCCCTCCAAATCTGTGGCGCAGCAATGGGGAGACATTTTGCCCCAAGCTATGCCAATTTATATATAGGTGCTTGGGAAAATCGATGCATCTGGCAGAATAATACCTTTTTTGTTAAAATTATTATTTAGCGAGGATTCGTAGATGATATCCTGTTCATATGGAATTGTGATGAAGAATCTTTGAAAGATTTTTTAAAATTATTTAAATAACAATGATAAAAATTTGACCTTCACTTCTCATAGTGATATTTTCAAGATTGACTTTCTAGATCTCCTGTTGGAGACAAAATTGTGTGGTCCAGTTACTACGAGAACTTTTTTAAGGAAGTTGAAGCAAGCAGTCTATTTTTAGCCTCAAATAACCATAAAAAAGCCTGGAGACATAACATTCCTTTAGGCCAGTTTATGTGACTCAAGAGCAATTGTAGCTTAACATCAAATTTTGAATTGCAATCGCAGAGCCTTTATAATAAATTCCTCCAAAGAATGTCACGGAAGACCGGGCAATTTACACCTTTTTAACTGGGATTATTCACTGAGCAAAACAAAGTAATGAAATAAATTGAAGTTTATTCGCACAAATTCGCTTACACACAATGGAACACAAAATGCAGACAAAAAGACACACTTACTGGGGGTCTGGGGGTCGAGAACTAGACTTTCCTAGGTGCAGGGAACTCTAAATAAGAGTTTTACCCTGATCGCGACTTAGCCCAGAATCTCCTTGTTCCCTAATCGGCGTGAAGTTCCACACGCCACCGCTCCCTTCTCTTCTGAGAACTTGGACTTTCTTGACCGCGAGCTACCACCGATCCTGGAACTCAAATGGGCATGAAATCCCAGCCACATCCACTATGTTCTATTTGAGAACTTGGACACAAAAGTCGGGACTTAGAATCTGGCAGGCAGGCTTTTCTGGCTTGAAATCAAAGAAGGTTGCTCTAATATTCACATAAGAGAAACTTTGAAAAGCCCGCCCACGCTCTTTATACCAGAGAACTCCAATCTCATTGGCACACAGGTTCTTTATAGTATTCTGAGTTTCATTCAATCAGCAGCCAAGCATCACGTGGGAAAATTTCCAGTAACCAAACAAAGTAAAGCCGGTAAGAAAAGCCGGGTCAGCGGGAAATAATAATAGCATGTTCTTGTATAATGCTGGTAGTTTTTTACGCAGCGCTTTACAGAGACATTTTGCAGGCACAGGTCCCATGGAGCTTACAATCTATGTTTTTGGTTCCTGAGGCACAGGGAGATAAGGTGACTTGCCCAAGGTCACAATGAGCGGACACACTGCTTCAAACTCAGTGATAGTCAGTGTCTTTACTCACTGAGCCGCTCCTTCTCCCAGGTTCCCCTGCTCACTCTCAGTGCCAGTTAGTGTCTTTACTCACAGAGCCGCTCCTTCTCCCAGGTTCCCCTGCTTCAAACTCAGTGATAGTCAGTGTCTTTACTCACTGAGCCGCTCCTTCTCCCAGGTTCCCCTGCTCACACTCAGTGCCAGTCAGTGTCTTTACTCACTGAGCTGCTCCTTCTCCCAGGTTCCCCTGCTTCACACTCAGTGCCAGTCAGTGTCTTTACTCACTGAGCCACTGCTTCTCCATATGAAATAGCCAGGAGACATGCACAAGCCTGGCACCTCACTCCCTGGCTATATCAATGCCACCCGCTGGGACGGGCTCCTCCAGGTCTGGCAGAGCAAGGGGCATCCTAGATGACTGCCATTGTTCTCCGGACCTGGGTATTCAGCCCTTCCCCACTAACCAAATACTTTTCTCACCTCTGGCATCCTCTGGTTTCTTTGAACTCTGATGTACAGCAGACTTACTGGTGCCTATGGATTAGCCTAGCTGGACATGGGTTCCGAATGTTAAAGCACATTACATATAGTATATTTCATAAAGTATATTTTAATACACTGGTTATCTATTCTAATATAGTTTCTGAGTCTCTGGGTGTGATGATAAGAGTTCATCTGGCCTGTAATAAAGGGCTTATACCTGGCTAGTTACCCCTAATTCATGTGAGGAGAGAAAGGTTACTGTAAAATGTACGATGTACTATGCATGTGTATTCCAAAGCACTTTATTCCCTATTAATTCAATTCCTAAGTCTAGTTGAGCAGGCATTATGAGGTAAGCGTATGTGTAAGCACTGCGATTTGGGAGTCAGCCCTGTAAAGTGTTAATTGGATTATGTGACTGTATGTACTAATTTCTCAGATAGCAGACTTGTAATGGGATTTGCATGGGAGGTACATTTGTATGGAGGGGCCTCTGATTTAATCAGCCTAGGTCCTGCAGATACATGTGTATTGAGACAATGGTTGGGAGCGTGGAGGTGTTACCTTTGATGAGTGGACAATCAGGTTTGCTCTGATTGTCCAGCAGCCCCTCCCATGGAAAGGATAGCCACAGAGTCGTATATAAGGAGGGATGCTGATCAGAGAAGCAGATCTACATGCAGAGAGACACTCTGGGAAGTTGTGTGGCGTTCGTGACTCTGATCCAGTAAGGGAGAATTGCTAGCCAGTGTTATTCTTGGATACTTCACCCTGTTATTTACCCGTAAGTGTTATTTTCAAGTGTTATTTGTGTTACAGTGTTGTGTTTGCCCAAAAGGGAATAAATCTCCCGTTTATTTTATCATTTTGTCCTGTTCAATCAGTGCCCAGTATATTCGGCGTGAATTAGGTCGGGTCTACCGTGACACTAGGTATAGAGAATAGAATTAGAAAGATGTACTTTTATTCTTAGCTGCCTTATTCCCCATACTCTAGAGTCCCCCCTGAACCTTATATATGGTTGGGGCACCCACAAACCCAACACTGGTTCTGGGTCACCTGGCACTAGCTGGGGTACCCCCCTTAACCTGGGGATTCCCTCAGCTACAGGGACACTTGTTCATCCCTGTGCCCCATTCACCTTTCTGGGCTATGCTGAAGCAGGGTACCGTAGTGGTGAGTCGCGCTTGCGTTTTCAAGGGGAGGTATTGCCGGGACAATGTGCCTACATGTATCCGGGAATCGGGCATAATTACCGGGTACATTTTATGGGGAACCGACAACTCCAGATCCCAACTACCTAGGCACATTCTGACAATTCCTCTGCAAAATCCCCCTTGATACATTGAAACAGTACAATGTTACTGGGTCCAAGAGCTAACTCTCTTGAACCCTTGTACACGGATCAGGGGCAACCAAAACGGGCTTAACCTTTATTTGAGAGCCTGGTTACCCCCTACCGTCACAGAGGATACCAAACCCATATTTTTAATGAAGCACTTACGAAAGTTAGGACTACTAATAGAAAATCCCTTTTGAAGAATAAGAAGGACAAAGGTACAGAAACTGACCGCTCCAAGAAGCAAGTGTAGGACCTAGTAAATGTTCCACTCGTCACCAATTATAATTCTTTAAGTCACAAAATACAAGGGATTGTACAGAAAACATTGGACAATTTTATCCAATTTGGATCCATTTTTAGGTCCTCATTTAAATGTGTCTCCTGAAAAGAACCATTCGAAAATTCAAGAACATGGAAATCACTCTGGCCACTATTGATATAGGTTCCGATATAAAAGATAAACAAAGACTAACTTGGCCAATGGTCAAGCCTCTTGGTAATTTTGGATGTGGGAGATGCCTAAAATGCTTCATCATGATAAGAAAACATTCACCTCTCGAGCTACGAAAGAAAGCCTTACATTTGAAGATTTAATTTCATGCACCACTATGTATGTACTGTAACTTTTAGAGTGCTTGTACGGCCTCTATTACATTGGTAGGACAAAGAGACCCCTGAGGAGGGGAGTTCTAGAGCAAGCTAGGAATATAAGGCTTGGGTATGATAACCATAGCACGTCTCGCCATTATAAAATATACCATACTCAAGATCCTGCAAGATAAGGCAATATATAGGTATACAAGTTGTCCCCATTAACAGAAGAGGAAAGGATAGAGTTAAAGCACAGTCTAAATAGGAGAGCTACTATCTGGTCCCTATACTAGTATTGTCATTTATCCCTCCTAATTCTTAATGATTCTGCCACCATCCAGTTCTTTATCTGTGACAGGGGGATTTCATCATCCCAACACTATGCCTGGGAGACCTATGTATAGGTCTGCAGTCCAGCAGTGACCTGCTTAATCCCAGCTTGAGGAAAGGCTGGGTTAATTAACCAGGTCCCCGTTGCCTCATTAACGGGCTTTAAGAACCCAGAGCTCCCACTTGTTCCTGGTTCCTGTCTGAGCCAGAGAAGCACATTCTGATACACTGGAGGGAGACAAGCCGGCAGCAAGGTCCGTCACAGTGGGACACTTACCCTCATTCTTTGTGCTTTTCTTGGACTAGTACCGCCCTTTCTGGGACGAGGGAAAGCCCTGTTATGGACTATTTACCTGGACTGTTCGAAGCTGTTTTTTTTCCTTTACACCTATGCGGAATGAAGCTCTTTCTGTGTTCCACGTTTGTGTGGCTGAATAAACAAGCCTAATCAGATAACCCACGTGTCGTTGCGTTGTCCCTGCAGCAATGTCATACTTTGTATATGGCCTTTTTTTATCTATAATGTCTAGATTCGCTCTTTACCATTGCCTTGTCTCGAGTATTTTGTTCTATGCTAATATATACTCATGATTTCATTGTTCATTATTCTTGCCTTATGTTAGACATGGTGTTTTTCTTATTATCACTATTATGTTTTTCTCGTTCTAGCTCCATTGTTTTCGACCTATATATTGTTTTATGTTATATATATTATTGATCTATTTTAATTGACATTGTATTAATAAAGATGTATGTATTTGTATGCCAATTGTTCGTAGGGTTTAAACTAATACTATTAACCTATCATATTAGGATTTGTGAACACACCCCCACTCTCATCCAATTGCAAACGTAGAGGGGTTCAAATATTAGCCTTTTTATTGTTGAACTATCCCTGATGAAGTATCTTGCTACGAAACGCGTTGGAATGAAATTTCATTACGATTGTGTATCATGTTCTGTCCCTGGATAATAGACAATTGCAATCACTCTAAGTGGACTCAAGTGCTATTCACCGATCCAGCATCTGGTCTATTCAGTCACATCATCACTGCCTTTGGAAATCACTCACTGAGTGCAACGCCGATGGAGTAGGCCGCAATTCTGCTCCTCTGCGACACAACCACCAGTGATGCCATAAGGACCGCCAACAGAAATCTAGGGGCCCAGGAGAAATTAAAGAAGCAGGAACCCCCACACAACCCGTAGCGCACCTACCACAGAAAAAAAAATGTAGAGGGCAACTTTTACTTAACTGTTTTCTTCATATTGTAATACGGAAAAAAACATTACAATGCAATCTGTTTATTTTAATATTTTCAACAAAAGACAAAGATACCAAATGCTACATCCAATGTGACAAAAGGCCTTGGGGGGATTCAGTATGGGCCTAGGGGGGGTTAAATATGGGCCGGGGGGGTTAAGAACGGGCCTGGGGGGTTGGGTGTTCTGTATAGGCCTGGGGGGTTAAGTATGGGCCTGGGGGGTGTAAAGTATGGGCCTGAGGTGGTTAAGTATGGGTCAGGGGGTTAAGTATGAGCCTGGGGGTGGGTTAAGTATGGGCCTGGGGGGGGGTAAAGTAAGTACCTGGGGGGATAGTATGGGTCTGGGGGTTTAAGTATGGGCCTGGGGGTTTAAGTATGGGCCTGAGGTGGTTAAGTATGAGCCTGGGGGGGGGTTAAGTATGGGCCTGGGGGGGTTAAGTAAGGACTTGGGGGGATAGTATGGGTCTGGGGGTTTAAGTATGGGCCTGAGGGGATAGTATGGGCCTGGGGGTTTAAGTATGGGCCTGGGGGGTTAAGTATGGGCCTGAGGTGGTTAAGTATGAGCCTGGGGGGATAGTATGGGTCTGGGGGTTTAAGTATGGACCTATTGGGTAAAGTACAGTATGGGACTAAAATGAATTACAGTTCCTCTCTTCAATTGGTTTGCGGTGTGGGCCTTTGATCGGTCAGTGAGGGGGCTTTCAACAAGCCCATGGGGGGCCTTCAACTAGCCCAGAGGGGGTAGCCTTAAACCGGCTCATGGGGGGGCCTTCAATCAGCCCATGCTTCAACCGGCCCACACTTCAATTGGCCGGGGGGAGGGAAGGGGGCCTTCAACCGGCCAGAGGGGGGCTTCAATTGGCAGGCGGTGGGGCTGGTTTCAGAGGGGAGATGGAAGGCCCCTGTGTGGGTGACTGACTGCCTGGGTGGGTTACTGACTGACTGCCTGGGTGGGTGGGTAACTGCCTGGGTGGGTGGGTAACTGCCTGGGTGGGTGACTGACTGCCTGTGTAGGTGACTGCCTGGGTGGGTGACTGCCTGGGTGGGTGACTGCCTGGGTGGGTGACTGCCTGGGTGGGTGGGTGACTGACTGCGTGGGTAGGTGACTGCCTGGGTTGGGTAGGTGACTGCCTGGGTAGGTGATTGCCTGGGTGGCTGACTGCCTGTGTGGGTGGGTGATAGCTTGTGTGGGTGACTGCCTGGGTGCGTGACTGCTGGGTGGGTGACTGACTGTCTGGGCGGGTGACTGACTGCCTGGGTGGGTGGATGACTGCCCTTGACTGCCTGGGTGAGTGACTGCCTGGGTGGGTGACTGCCTGGGTAGGTGACTGCCTGGGTGGGTGGGTGACTGACTGACTGGCTGGGTGGGTGGGTGACTGAAGGGGTGGGTGTGCGGGTGACTGCCTGGGTGGGTGACTGACTGCCTGTCTGAGTGGGTGACTGCCTGGGTGGGTGGTTGTGTGGGTGACTGAATGCCTGGGTGGGTGACTGCCTGGGTGGGTGACTGAAGGGTGGGTGACTGCCTGGGTGGGTGACTGGTGCAGGAGGCTGGAGCAGGGAGAGTTGGGTTGGCAGGCACGGGTTCGCCATGGCGCTTCCCCTCCGTCCCACATTTGGAGTGGGTCCACAGGCATTTGTGGTGCTTCACCCTCCCTGCCCCTGGTCCCCGTGGCTGCTGTTAAGGTGGGAGGGAGGTGTGGGGGTAACAAGACTGGCCACGGCGCGTCCCCCTCCAGCCCAAATTCCCCTCGAGTGCACATAAGGGCGGGGAGACAGGACCGGGGGGAGCGAAGGGGTCCAGCAATTGGGGGGGCAGCCCACCGGGCGCATGCGTGCCAAGACCTCTGCTCTGCGCATGTGCACCGAGACCTCTGCTCTGCGCATGCGCACAGGGATCGCCGGCATTTTTTTTTTTTTCTTCTGAACACTTTTTTTTTATTACACGAGCATGGCCGCGCAGGGGCCTGGGCGGCCAGGCCCCCTGACTCACCGAGCCCGGGACGCCATGATCGTGTTTCAGGATCGGAAGTCCTGCTGTTTGGTGCTGCCGCCTCAATCCATCTGGTCGGTGTCCGGCGGTGAGAGATTCCGTCGCCGCTTGTGTGAAGCAGACGGATGCTTCACTGCGGTAAATCCTTGATCCAGAGTCTAAGGTCTAATACGATCAGCCTGATTACATGTGTTATCTTTTTATACTTACAACACCATGAGAGTTGTGCGCTTGTCTTTTGTCTGTTTTCCTTATCAATATTATAACAATAATTGCATTCGCTTTAGGTAACATCTGTAACGCGTCTTTAACTTATGTATTAATAACGCACATTACAGTTTTGCCAATGCGCATATGAAGTGTATTTGTTAACAAGTTTCTGCGCAAGTAGAATTACCGTTACTAGCACTGTTACTTTTACTTAAGGACGCTATTTTTGTATATCATTAGCTTTGAGGATACCCGTCAAACTGAGGGAAAATAACCGACGTTCCCAATTTCGGTAACGGTCGTTATTAGTGCAAATTGACGGACTTCTGAGGATCTATCCCTTCATTGTAAATGCTGCACCATTTTCACTGTTTCCAATGCATGTCCTTCTGGAGATGTGTCCTCCAGAACTAGACTCACTTCTGGAGGTCTCATGGGACCGGAGGTCTCAGAATTGGAAGTATTGGTTTAGGTACTGTAGCAATAGTGCTGAAATGACCATCAGAAACGTGCAAAATGTTCTCTGAAAAAAACGACAAAATCAGCAGGTCCGTGACTGTAAAGTAGGTCAAATTCAGGACATCTGACCTCTGTATACTGCAAACTTCTGACAAGTGGCAAACCTCTGGCGAAACTGGCAACATTGTTGGTGAATGTAAGTGTGTGATTTCCACACTCAGAGCTCTGGTTTTGTAAGATAATTTTTGCTGGATTTTCAACTTTTTCTATTTTTATTTTTATATTAAGGTATTAACGGTCAAACGTTTCCAATGAATCCTCCGTTTCCCTAAGGACTGATTACTTATGTTGCCTTGTAGTTTTTTCACAGTAACACTTCAGCACAAATGTGCTCACAATGCCCACCTGTCATAGATCACCATTGCTTGTTCCTGAAGAAGGGGGGAATATCTCGTCATCCATCCATCACTGCGACGTTTCCAAAGAAATATTTTATAGATCTCTCAACTCTAAATCCAGTAAAACAAATTCTTTATCAATTACTCTCTTATTCTTTGAATTTGTGGAGCGAGAAATGTGTTCTTTTCTAGGCAGTACATGAATATTGGAACTGATGATAAGAAAGTGATAACGGGCCATGAGAACAGTTCATCGGTCTAAAACTTGCAGTAATGCCACATGGGACTTGTATGAGAGTCAGGCCGAGAGTCAGAGCTTACAACCTCATCAGTCATCTTCGGAAATGAAGTGCGTAAAAATATAAGGTGCCACTATTGGCAGGGGCATCAAAAAAGGAGTCCTGGTATGAGAGGACAAAATACAAATGTATTTTAAAAACAAAAGTTGAAGCAAAGTGCAGCAGTAATAATCCAACAGTAAAACGTCTGTAACACTTACATTAATTACCATATTTTCTATGCAATGCTAATCCGAAAGACACCCATTGACATTGGAAGATGTTTTGTGATGTGGTGCCACTTAATAATGGCCCTACATATAGTATATAGTATACAGCATAGTTATTCTATAAACATACCCTATGCTTCTTTATGAGATACACTTTCTTAAATAGTAAAGATATTTATTGCAATAACATCTGAGGGGATTAATAAATGTACATGTTGCATGTTCGTAACTATTGTAAATGGAATGCGAGTGATTCGGAATCCATGTTGTCTGTTAGAATCCATTTTGTTTCCCCAGACTCTATCCAGACTGGACTGTGTAATATAAGAAATTACATTTAAGGGAAATAATTGATTTGTAGGAATTTTAGAACAAATGAATAGTACATTTTGGGTACAAGATGAAGGTTGTCCAAAGCCAAGATAAGAGTATTGGCATTGTGCCCTGACTTTCCCAAGGATTGTTTCATTGTATTATGGTTTCATGCTATGCATGGGTTAAATTAGTAGCTAGGACGTACTATATGAATCCTGTTTGAGAATATATGTGTCAGAACAGAACAGAAATACATAGCCCAAGTCTGTTCTCCATGTTTGCCTGAACCTTATTACTCTAACTGCCTCTAGAAGAATACTGTATATATTTGGAACTGCAGGAAACCTGCATCGGACCAATTTATTGGGCCAAAGAATCTGTATTTTCACACACTTGGAATGTTTATTTTCAATGGTGAGTCACAATCGAATCTGAGATTACTCCGTACTTATGGCGGGGGAGTAGAGGGTGAGTCTCTAAACTCCTTTGTCAAAAAAGTTGTAAGTACATGGTTTAGATCAAATAGCCAGAAGAAGAAGGTTTATTTTCAACTATCTACACTAGAAATCATGAGGTGATTTATCTAGAAGTTTGTCTGCTATTTTCTACATCTATTTTTACAGTAAAGTATAAATGTACTTTATAGTACTTTCTTCTGAAAATCAAAGTCCATTGAATATACTAAAACTCATATACTTATAGGTAACATGACAAATATTTCCCTTTTTAAATTCCTTTGTAATTTGCTGTATGGATACACATATTGCTGGAACAATAGAAGAATATTATAAAAACAAATTTGGTATATCCAGGAGAAGGGAGAGACACGTATTCCTTTTATCTCCGTGTAACAGGGACTTGTCACTGTTGGAAAACCTTGCCTCTAATCCAGCAGTGTGCTTGTTAATTGCACACCAGCAATCAACCAGACTACACCTGGTTGATTAGGACTTTCAGAAAAAGCCTGTTCTGAGAAATAGGAAAAAGATTCCTTAGCCCACACCTGGGCTGAACTAAGGAAAATAAGATGTCTTGATGCCTTGATGCACACAGAAGGACTGTATGCTGCTAGCAAGACAAGGCGACAAGACCTCTATACCTGGACACAGAGAGTGCCGTAGCACACATAGGTTGGACTGTTGGGTGTGTGTATGTGTATATATATATATACTGTCATTAAGGTTATGGTGGGTAAAAAAAGTGACAAAAACCCTCCACAGTAAAGCATATAGCAACTGTAAATATTACTGTATGTTCATTTGCATGTCTTAGACAGGTCTGCAACCCTGTCTTTCCTCATTGTCACCCAGCATACAGCGCTTCCACTGCAGCAAGGGATTCTGGGAAATGACATGCAAATGAGCACTCAGTGCCACCTTTTGTCTCAAGCTCGTATTACACAAGCCAATCCTCAAGCCAATGCATGCTGTTTTAAACACAGCTTTTAAACAGAGGCTGGGATGAGATGCAAAGCCATTAGACCTACTCACATACATGTTTCAACCTTGATGGGTATCATCAGTGTGAGGCTGGTCTTAATGGCTAGCAGGTTTGAGACTAGACTAGGTAATCACCACTGTCATTAAGGTTATGGTGGGTAAAAAAAGTGACAAAAACCCTCCACAGTAAAGCATAAAGCAACTGTAAATATTACTGTATATTCATTTGCATGTCTTAGACAGGTCTGCAACCCTAGGTTGAAACATGTATGTGAGTAGGTCTAATGGCTTTGCATCTCATCCCAGCCTCTGTTTAAAAGCTGTGTTTAAAACAGCATGCATTGGCTTGAGGATTGGCTTGTGTAATACGAGCTTGAGACAAAAGGTGGCACTGAGTGCTCATTTGCATGTCATTTCCCAGAATCCCTTGCTGCAGTGGAAGCGCTGTATGCTGGGTGACAATGGGGAAAGACAGGGTTGCTGACCTGTCTAAGACATGCAAATGAACATACAGTAATATTTACAGTTGATATATATATATATATATATATATATATATATATATATATATATAGCATACAAACCAATCCAAGGACCAGTAAAGAGACAGCAAACTGCACGGGGTTAATCAAAAAAAAAAAACCTATATTCAAAACATAGACACACGTAAGCCGACGTTTCGGTATCACATGGAGACCTTCCTCAGGGCCGTGCAACCAACAAGTGATAGTGACCATACATATATACCCCCACCCATGATGCACCACAACAAAAAGAACCAATCACCAACATGTAATCAAGAACGGCATTCAACATAGCTGTGCTCTGAGCCACATCCCCCAATACCTGTAAGGCGATTGGTCATCTGTAGCCACGAACAGGGAGCAGGCAATCCAGTAATCAAAATAGCCCACAATGATACCCATGCCCCGCACACCGTGTCAGTCTGACAGCGCGTCGCATGTCAGTCATGCGCAGTAGAACTACAAACGCTGGAGGCCGGAGCGCCAATCAGGATCAGGCTCCGCGCACCACATTAGCGCACGGAGGCCACGCATAGTGTCCCTGGCAACATAGGACGCCGGCAAGCAGCCTGCGCATGCGCAGTGTTAAACTCTGAACTAAGGAAAAGAAGATGTCTTAATGCACATAGAAGGACGGTATGCTGCTAGCAAGACAAGGCGACAAGACCTCTATACCTGGACACAGCGAGTGCCGTAGCACACATAGGTTGGACTGTTGGGTGTGTGTATATATATATATATATATATATATATATATATATATATATATATATATATATATATATATATATATATGTGTGTGTGTGTGTGTATATATATATATATATATATATATATATATATATATATATATATATATATATAGCAGAAAATAGCCGTGTTAGTCCAGTTGCGATAGTGCAGAATAAATGAGTTCTTCAGTATTAGGTGATACCTTTTTTATTGGACGAACAATTTATGTCATAGGACAAGCTTTCGAGAGTTCTCCTCTCTTCTTCAGGTCCAGCAATACTTGACCTGAAGAAGAGAGGAGAACTCTCGAAAGCTTGTCCTATGACAAATTGTTAGTCCAATAAAAAAGGTATCACCTAACACTGAAGAACTCATTAAAGGAGACAGCACTCAGGCAGGTAAATTCAGTAAGTCTATTAAAACACAAAGCACAGAAGTCCAACGTTTCGATCCCACAGGGGGATCTTCCTCAGCTAGATAGGGCTGAAGTAAAATGTGAAGTGATTTCTCCAAAGTGGAGTAGGTTTTTCTTTTATGTTTGTGTTTGCAGTGTTTAAAGGAACAGGCACAATAAAGCCTTATTTTCCTTTCACCTTAAAATCGGTCTCCATTGCATACCTCTGCACACATCTCTTACACTCCGCCATTGAGGTTATTGCATTTTAGGATTTGTGTAACTAAAATCACGTTCACCAAAGACCAAACCAAGACCCTTCAACAGAACCAAACTCATTTTATTAACCCAAATCAAAACACCAGGACCACTGCCTATGTAGCCGGCTATGTAACAGCCTATGTAACAGCCTATGTAACAGCCTATGTAACAGCCTATGTAACAGCCTATATAACAGCCTATGTAACAGCCTATGTAACCGCCTATGTAACCGCCTATGTAACCGCCTATGTAACTGCCTATGTGCAATATATAGGGAATCAGAGAGTGTGTTTTGTTCTGCTCCCCCAGTGGCATTAAACCTGCACTTTACAAGTCTTTTCTCTACGAGCCATTCTACATGGCAGCATTGTTTCCAATTTGATTGGCCATAACATTATATGTGCGATTTAATCAACTAATGTTTCCAAATCAAAATAAAACTGACACAAATATTGTATAAACTTGGAAATTAAACGACCAATGTGAAACACCAAATCAGGCTTATCACGTCATAATTTATTCATGGTTGTTAGTAAAGACATTTTCATATTTCTTACAGGCATTATATTCTGCTTTAAGACACACAGTTAGTTTATACCCTGCTCAGAAGCAAAGGCCAGAGCTACCTGTAGGTACAATTTGTATAAAAAAAGCTTTTACTGTTTCAAATATGAGTAATTGCGCCTGCATTAGAATGGAAGAAAGCGAGATTGTCATAATGACGCCGCATAAAGTGACATTTACGAGAAATGTAGGATTTCTTTTTCAAGTCATATATAAAAGCATGAGAATTGATCGTAACAGTTTACTGTAATGCAATACATCACATAATTAAGTTTGAGTACTTATATAGCTATACTCCCTTCAATTTCATTTCATGTATATTAAGCCGGATTCTCCTTTTTCTTGTAAAACTAGATATTTTGCTGTGTTAATAAAATGCAGATTGTAGATGTTTGAAATATGATATTTATCAATAAAAATGTTCGTCACAAAACAGCTATTGGGGAAAAGGGAAATGAAGGACACGCTTTATTAAGAGATGCTATTCCATAAGACATCTTCTGTTCCTGAGAGACGCCTTATAGCAGGGGTTCTCTTAATGGCTGAGCCACCTGTGCTGAAACTGGAATATCCTCAAAACCTGTCCTGTTGGTGGGTCCTGAGGACTGGTGTTGAGAACCCTGCCTTAGAGCCTGTTCAAGTGAGTGGGCCATAAGTTATTTTTCCGCACCAGAACATGTCCTATAGAACAGCAGCACTTAGTAAACAAGGCCCTAATTAAGAATCCCTTCCCTGCCAGATGGGCCTGCAATGAGGTTACCTTTACCGTGTGTCATCCACAGCTGTAGATCCATTTGGTATGTTTTGCAGCTATCAGTCAATTATAATAAGCATAATATTGTTTGGGGTTCAAATGAATTATCTCATGCTCACATGACATGCAACAAACCATTCCCCTGCCTTAAATACTTGCAGTAAAGGATTTACATCCAAAGCTCCTAAGCTAGCAGTAGCCCCCTTTGCTTCTGAGTAGGATATTTTCAGTGAATAAAACGCTTGGTTTTGCAGTTCCGGAGTGTTTTTTGCCATGTGGTATTGTTAATAATGGGCCAATCCATACAGTATGTGTACATTCTGAGACAATTATTGTAATGCTCGCAACAAGCTGCAAAGCAAACATGACTATTTCTTCAAATTTGTGTCTGTGTCACAACCAAGACCTTTGCCAAACTAGGGGTACTTTACAGGAACAAATCCTCCCTAAGTCTCCTAGTCAGAAAACATATCGCACAGCAGATGCTAATGCCAATTATTGACTATGGAGACATAGTATATGGCTCGGCAACTCAATCCCACCTTAGCAAACTTGACACCCTCTACAATTCAATTTGTCGTTTTGTTCTCCAATGCAACTATAACACACATGTCTTGCCTTCAAATACTTTCTGGGCAAGCTACCCGTCTATCTGAACACGCTCCTCACCCCTACCACATGCAGCACCTATCACCTGAGATCAGACTCCAAAAGACTGTTCATGGTCCCAAGGCTCAACAAAGTATCCGGGCGTTCCTCCTTCTCTTATCGTGCCCCTCAAAACTGGAACAACCTACCAGAGACTCTCACATCCACCACCAGTTTAAATTCTTTCAAATCTAAGGCTGTCTCACATTTTAATCTGGTCTGTAACTGTTACATACGCCTATAATATACATCCTCTCTAACTGTGCATGCAATGTCTTGTATATAATGTATACCCTGTTCATTTATGTAACTGTATTTGTAACCATGTATTATTTGTCATATTAACTGTGCCCAGGACATACTTGAAAACGAGAGGTAACTCTCAATGTATTACTTCATGGTAAAACATTTTTATAAATAAATAAATAAATAAAATTTGCATCATCATCAAACCTTAAATAGTCCCCTGATCTGGTTTATCAAACAACGTAACATTATGAGATAATTTTTGATGTATTTTGGCATGAGTCTTCTTAATGTACATGCCCATCAATATGAGTCATATACATATTCTGTTATATATGTATCTATCAGGAGGAAGGAAATGACAGTAAGTGTACCATTATTACAGGTAACGGCCCACGCAATCAGCTGCTATTGTTTCATTAGAATACTATCAAAAGCATTTAAAATGATGACACAAAACAGAAATGTCATTGTTCATTTTAGATAATAAATTGTTCAGTGCCAAAGGGGCTTAACATGTAACGCAGATTTGGCCAACTCCAGTCCTCAAGGGCCATCAACAGGTCAGATTTTCAGGATATCCCTGCTTCAGCACAGGTGGTTCAACCAGTGGCTCAGTCTTAAACTGCATCACCTGTGCTGAAGCAGGGATATCCTGAAAACCGGAGCTGTTGGTGGCTCTTGAGGACTGCAGTTGGTCAGTCCTGATGTACTGTGGGGTAGGGCTCTATGGCAGTAAAGAGCTGAATGGGTAAAAATCTATTAATACCAAACAACTGCTAGAATTGCCAATATCTCAGCTATGGGGGTGATGGAGAGTGTTGCACTAGACATAATGATTGTGTGCTGCAAAGTTTCACACCATCAAACGTCAACACATTTTATTAGCTAGACATAGTAATGACATTTCCTATACCCTTGACATAAATAATTAACAATACATTTTTTTTTAAATTACAGGCTATTGGAACGGCCATTTTACTTTAAAAATATATAGAATAGTATTTATTTCCATTTCCAACACAATATTATACTTATACCATTCATAACACAAGAGAATCAAGTGCCAATAACATCCATATAATGTTCCATATTTATTGATCTAACCAACCAGACAGCTCTGTGATGTAACCAACCAGAAAACCATGGGATGAAACCAGGCACACAACCATGGGATCTATACAGACAGCCATGGGATCTATCCAACCAGACAACCATGGGATCTATCCAGACAGCCATGGGATCTATCCAGACAGCCATGGGATCTATCCTACCAGACAACCATGGGATCTATCCAGACAGCCATGGGATCTATCCAGACAGCCATGGGATCTATCCAACCAGACAACCATGGGATCTATCCAGACAGCCATGGGATCTATCCAGACAGCCATGGGATCTATCCAGACAGTCATGGGATCTATCCAATCAGACAACCATGGGATCTATCCAATCAGATAACCATTGGGTCTGACCAACCAGACAACCATGGGATGTAACTAGGCAGACAACCATGGGATCTATCCAATCAGACATTGATGGGATCTAACCAACCAGACAACCATTGGATGTAACCAGGCAGACAACCATGGGATCTATCCAATCAGACATCTATGAGATCTAACCAACCAGGCAGCCATGAATCTATCCAATCAGACAACCATGGGATCTATCCAACCAGATAAACATGGGATCTACCCATGGGATTTAACCAACTAGATAACTAAGTAGGATATGGTACACCAACTAAGTTTCATAAGAAATGCTCAAAGCTTCCACAATCAAAACAATACTGTAATTGACAAACTGTTTAGCAATGTATAATAATCAATCATAACTACAAACCTAAGTAATTCATGTATGTTCTGGTGTCCGATTGAAACACAAAAACAATCAACACTTTAATAATCAAGATGATCTAATCGACAACATCCCATCCTCACAGGCATTGTGACTTTACACAGGACGAAGACAATCAACCTCTCTCAGCTTTGGACAAGAGCCAACAAAATATGAAAACAATCATCAGCTTTACAGGTCCTCACTGATGTCGATAGATTCATCCAAGGTCACTTAAAGTAGGTTATGTCTAATAGTATTATTGACCACATAATCAATGATCTCATCACTTGTTATTTCATTGGCCTCCATTTAAATACCCTACTTACCTCAGGGTCTTTTTCTATCTCCAGACCAGCTTCAACAAGGCTACGCTCAAACTCCTCCCTCTGACCTGTCTTCTCCTCTTCCAGGGCATCTTGGTGGCTGAGTTCCACCACTACCGCCCCCTGGGGGTGCTGTGGGTGATTCCCATTGCCAGATTGTGGATGTTCTTGGTTTTGATGCTTCTGGTGATTTTGATCTTTCTGTTTCTGATAGTTTTGATGCTGTAATTCCCCGGGCAAAGACTGTTCTGGTGGTGTTTTCCCAATCTCTTCTGGGGTCACTGAATTCCCATTAGAAACAATAACTACTGGGGGTCTGTGATTCCCTGGGGATCCATTGTTTTGGGAAGAGCGGTGTCTGTAATGATAGACAAGCACATAGTCCACCTTCCTCTTACCATCCTCAAAATACATGCCACTCTGTCTGAGCACCTGGTTTCCATCCACGTAATTGTTAACAACCTGCGAAGAATAAGAAGTAAACAGTAACCCCGGGGGAAAGCCAGTCACAAACAGAACATCCAGCCAGGAAATTACCTGGGTGACCAAGCAGAAACCAGATAACAAAGCTTACTGGAAACATGCTCTACCTCCTGTATACCAACATCCCCTTATCTACACTACCTCCTGTATACCAACATCCCCATATCTACTCTACCTCCTGTATACCAACATCCCCATATCTACACTACCTCCTGTATACCAACATCCCCATATCTACACTACCTCCTGTATACCAACATCCCCATATCTGTACTACTTCCTGTATACCAACATCCCCATATCTACACTACCTCCTGTATACCAATATCCCCATATCTACTCTACCTCCTGTATACCAACATCCCCATATCTACTCTACCTCCTGTATACCAACATCCCCATATCTACTCTACCTCCTGTATACCAACATCCCCTTATCTACACTACCTCCTGTATACCAACATCCTCATATCTACACTACCTCCTGTATACCAACATCCCCTTATCTACACTACCTCCTGTATACCAACATCCCCATATCTACTCTACCTCCTGTATACCAACATCCCCATATCTACACTACCTCCTGTATACCAACATCCCCATATCTACACTACCTCCTGTATACCAACATCCCCATATCTACACTACCTCCTGTATACCAACATCCCCATATCTACACTACCTCCTGTATACCAACATCCCCATATCTACACCACCTCCTGTATACCAACATCCCCATATCTACACTACCTCCTGTATACCAACATCCCCATATCTACACTACCTCCTGTATACCAACATCCCCATATCTACACCACCTCCTGTATACCAACATCCCCATATCTACACTACCTCCTGTATACCAATATCCCCATATCTACTCTACCTCCTGTATACCAACATCCCCATATCTACACTACCTCCTGTATACCAACATCCCCATATCTACACTACCTCCTGTATACCAACATCCTTATATCTACACTACCTCCTGTATACCAACATCCTCATATCTACACTACCTCCTGTATACCAACATCCCCATATCTACTCTACCTCCTGTATACCAACATCCCCATATCTACTCTACCTCCTGTATACCAACATCCCCATATCTACACTACCTCCTGTATACCAACATCCCCATATCTACACTACCTCCTGTATACCAACATCCCCATATCTACACTACCTCCTGTATACCAATATCCCCATATCTACTCTACCTCCTGTATACCAACATCCCCATATCTACTCTACCTCCTGTATACCAATATCCCCATATCTACACTACCTCCTGTATACCAACATCCTCATATCTACTCTACCTCCTGTATACCAACATCCCCATATCTACTCTACCTCCTGTATACCAACATCCCCATATCTACTCTACCTCCTGTATACCAACATCCCCATATCTACTCTACCTCCTGTATACCAACATCCCCATATCTACACTACCTCCTGTATACCAACATCCCCATATCTACTCTACCTCCTGTATACCAACATCCCCATATCTACACTACCTCCTGTATACCAACATCCTCATATCTACACTACCTCCTGTATACCAACATCCCCATATCTACTCTACCTCCTGTATACCAACATCCCCATATCTACACTAACTCCTGTATACCAATATCCCCATATCTACACTACCTCCTGTATACCAACATCCCCATATCTACTCTACCTCCTGTATACCAACATCCCCATATCTACTCTACCTCCTGTATACCAACATCCCCATATCTACACTACCTCCTGTATACCAACATCCCCATATCTACACTACTTCCTGTATACCAATATCCCCATATCTACACTACCTCCTGTATACCAATATCCCCATATCTGCACTACCTCCTGTATACCAACATCCCCATATCTACACTACCTCCTGTATACCAACATCCCCATATCTACACTACCGCCTGTATACCAATATACCCATATCTACACTACCTCCTGTATACCAATATACCCATATCTACACTACCTCCTGTATACCAATATCCCCATATGTACACTACCTCCTGTATACCAACATCCCCATATCTACACTACCTCCTGTATACCAATATCCCCATATCTGCACTACCTCCTGTATACCAACATCCCCATATCTACACTACCTCCTGTATACCAACATCCCCATATCTACACTACCGCCTGTATACCAACATCCCCATATCTACACTACCTCCTGTATACCAACATCCCCATATCAACACTACCTCCTGTATACCAACATCCCCATATCTACACTACCTCCTGTATACCAATATCCCCATATCTACACTACCTCCTGTATACCAACATCCCCATATCTACACTACCTCCTGTATACCAACATCCCATATCTACACTACCTCCTGTATACAGTACCAACATCCCCATATCTACACTACCTCCTGTATACCAACATCCCCATATCTACACTACCTCCTGTATACCAACATCCCCATATCAACACTACCTCCTGTATACCAACATCCCCATATCAACACTACCTCCTGTATACCAATATACCCATATCTACACTACCTCCTGTATACCAACATCCCCATATCTGCACTAACTCCTGTATACCAACATCCCCATATCTGCACTACCTCCTGTATACCAACATCCCCATATCAACACTACCTCCTGTTTACCAACATCCCCATATCAACACTACCTTCTGTATACCAACATCCCCATATCTACTCTACCTCCTGTATACCAACATCCCCATATCTACACTACCTCCTGTACACCAACATCCCCATATCTACACTACCTCCTGTATACCAACATCCCCATATCTGCACTAACTCCTGTATACCAACATCCCCTTATCTACACTACCTCCTGTATACCAACATCCCCTTATCTACACTACCTCCTGTATACCAACATCCCCATATCTACACTACCTCCTGTATACCAACATCCCCTTATCTACACTACCTCCTGTATACCAACATCCCCATATCTACTCTACCTCCTGTATACCAATATACCCATATCTACTCTACCTCCTGTATACCAATATCCCCATATCTATACTACCTCCTGTACACCAATATCCCCATATCTACTCTACCTCCTGTATACCAACATCCCCATATCTACTCTACCTCCTGTATACCAACATCCCCATATCTACACTACCTCCTGTATACCAATATCCCCATATCTACACTACCTCCTGTATACCAACATCCCCATATCTACACTACCTCCTGTATACCAATATGCCCATATCTACTCTACCTCCTGTATACCAACATCCCCATATCTACACTATCTCCTGTATACCAACATCCCCATATCTACACTACTTCCTGTATACCAATATCCCCATATCTACACTACCTCCTGTATACCAATATCCCCATATCTGCACTACCTCCTGTATACCAACATCCCCATATCTACACTACCTCCTGTATACCAACATCCCCATATCTACACTACTTCCTGTATGCCAACATCCCCATATCTACACTACCTCCTGTATACCAACATACCCATATCTACACTACCTCCTGTATACCAACATCCCCATATCTACACTACCGCCTGTATACCAATATACCCATATCTACACTACCTCCTGTATACCAATATACCCATATCTACACTACCTCCTGTATACCAACATCCCCATATCTACACTACCTCCTGTATACCAACATCCCCATATCTACACTACCTCCTGTATACCAACATCCCCATATCTACACTACCTCCTGTATACCAACATCCCCATATCTACACTACCGCCTGTATACCAACATCCCCATATCTACACTACCTCCTGTATACCAACATCCCCATATCTACTCTACCTCCTGTATACCAACATCCCCATATCTACACTACCTCCTGTATACCAACATCCCCATATCTACACTACCTCCTGTATACCAACATCCCCATATCTACACTACCTCCTGTATACCAACATCCCCATATCTACACTACCGCCTGTATACCAATATACCCATATCTACACTACCTCCTGTATACCAATATACCCATATCTACTCTACCTCCTGTATACCAACATCCCCATATCTACACTACCTCCTATATACCAACATCCCCATATCTACTCTACCTCCTGTATACCAACATCCCCATATCTACACTACCTCCTGTATACCAACATCCTCATATCTACTCTACCTCCTGTATACCAACATCCCCATATCTACTCTACCTCCTGTATACCAACATCCCCATATCTACACTACCTCCTGTATACCAACATCCCCATATCTACACTACCTCCTGTATACCAACATCCCCATATCTACTCTACCTCCTGTATACCAACATCCCCATATCTACACTACCTCCTGTATACCAATATCCCCATATCTACACTACCTCCTGTATACCAACATCCCCATATCTACTCTACCTCCTGTATACCAACATCCCCATATCTACTCTACCTCCTGTATACCAACATCCCCATATCTACACTACCTCCTGTATACCAACATCCCCATATCTACACTACTTCCTGTATACCAATATCCCCATATCTACACTACCTCCTGTATACCAATATCCCCATATCTGCACTACCTCCTGTATACCAACATCCCCATATCTACACTACCTCCTGTATACCAACATCCCCATATCTACACTACCGCCTGTATACCAATATACCCATATCTACACTACCTCCTGTATACCAATATACCCATATCTACACTACCTCCTGTATACCAATATCCCCATATGTACACTACCTCCTGTATACCAACATCCTCATATCTACACTACCTCCTGTATACCAATATCCCCATATCTGCACTACCTCCTGTATACCAACATCCCCATATCTACACTACCTCCTGTATACCAACATCCCCATATCTACACTACCGCCTGTATACCAACATCCCCATATCTACACTACCTCCTGTATACCAACATCCCCATATCAACACTACCTCCTGTATACCAACATCCCCATATCTACACTACCTCCTGTATACCAATATCCCCATATCTACACTACCTCCTGTATACCAACATCCCCATATCTACACTACCTCCTGTATACCAACATCCCATATCTACACTACCTCCTGTATACAGTACCAACATCCCCATATCTACACTACCTCCTGTATACCAACATCCCCATATCTACACTACCTCCTGTATACCAACATCCCCATATCAACACTACCTCCTGTATACCAACATCCCCATATCAACACTACCTCCTGTATACCAATATACCCATATCTACACTACCTCCTGTATACCAACATCCCCATATCTGCACTAACTCCTGTATACCAACATCCCCATATCTGCACTACCTCCTGTATACCAACATCCCCATATCAACACTACCTCCTGTTTACCAACATCCCCATATCAACACTACCTTCTGTATACCAACATCCCCATATCTACTCTACCTCCTGTATACCAACATCCCCATATCTACACTACCTCCTGTACACCAACATCCCCATATCTACACTACCTCCTGTATACCAACATCCCCATATCTGCACTAACTCCTGTATACCAACATCCCCTTATCTACACTACCTCCTGTATACCAACATCCCCTTATCTACACTACCTCCTGTATACCAACATCCCCATATCTACACTACCTCCTGTATACCAACATCCCCTTATCTACACTACCTCCTGTATACCAACATCCCCATATCTACTCTACCTCCTGTATACCAATATACCCATATCTACTCTACCTCCTGTATACCAATATCCCCATATCTATACTACCTCCTGTACACCAATATCCCCATATCTACTCTACCTCCTGTATACCAACATCCCCATATCTAGTCTACCTCCTGTATACCAACATCCCCATATCTACACTACCTCCTGTATACCAATATCCCCATATCTACACTACCTCCTGTATACCAACATCCCCATATCTACACTACCTCCTGTATACCAATATCCCCATATCTACTCTACCTCCTGTATACCAACATCCCCATATCTACACTATCTCCTGTATACCAACATCCCCATATCTACACTACTTCCTGTATACCAATATCCCCATATCTACACTACCTCCTGTATACCAATATCCCCATATCTGCACTACCTCCTGTATACCAACATCCCCATATCTACACTACCTCCTGTATACCAACATCCCCATATCTACACTACTTCCTGTATGCCAACATCCCCATATCTACACTACCTCCTGTATACCAACATCCCCATATCTACACTACCTCCTGTATACCAACATCCCCATATCTACACTACCGCCTTTATACCAATATACCCATATCTACACTACCTCCTGTATACCAATATACCCATATCTACACTACCTCCTGTATACCAACATCCCCATATCTACACTACCTCCTGTATACCAACATCCCCATATCTACACTACCTCCTGTATACCAACATCCCCATATCTACACTACCTCCTGTATACCAATATCCCCATATCTACACTACCTCCTGTATACCAACATCCCCATATCTACACTACCGCCTGTATACCAACATCCCCATATCTACACTACCTCCTGTATACCAACATCCCCATATCTACTCTACCTCCTGTATACCAACATCCCCATATCTACACTACCTCCTGTATACCAACATCCCCATATCTACACTACTTCCTGTATACCAACATCCCCATATCTACACCACCTCCTGTATACCAACATCCCCATATCTACACTACCTCCTGTATACCAACATCCCCATATCTACACTACCTCCTGTATACCAACATCCCCATATCTACACTACCTCCTGTATACCAACATCCCCATATCTACACTACTTCCTGTATGCCAACATCCCCATATCTACACTACCTCCTGTATACCAACATCCCCATATCTACACTACCTCCTGTATACCAACATCCCCATATCTACACTACCGCCTGTATACCAATATACCCATATCTACACTACCTCCTGTATACCAATATACCCATATCTACACTACCTCCTGTATACCAACATCCCCATATCTACACTACCTCCTGTATACCAACATCCCCATATCTACACTACCTCCTGTATACCAACATCCCCATATCTACACTACCTCCTGTATACCAATATCCCCATATCTACACTACCTCCTGTATACCAACATCCCCATATCTACACTACCGCCTGTATACCAACATCCCCATATCTACACTACCTCCTGTATACCAACATCCCCATATCTACTCTACCTCCTGTATACCAACATCCCCATATCTACACTACCTCCTGTATACCAACATCCCCATATCTACACTACTTCCTGTATACCAACATCCCCATATCTACACTACCTCCTGTATACCAACATCCCCATATCTACACTACCTCCTGTATACCAACATCCCCATATCTACACTACCTCCTGTATACCAACATCCCCATATCTATACTACCTCCTGTATACCAACATCCCCATATCTACACTACCTCCTGTATACCAATATCCCCATATCTACACTACCTCCTGTATACCAATATCCCCATATCTACACTACCTCCTGTATAACAACATCCCCATATCTACTCTACCTCCTGTATACCAACATCCCCATATCTACTCTACCTCCTGTATACCAACATCCCCATATCTACACTACCTCCTGTATACCAACATCCCCATATCTACACTACCTCCTGTATACCAACATCCCCATATCTACTCTACCACCTGTATACCAACATCCCCATATCTACACTACCTCCTGTATACCAACATCCCCATATCTACACTACTTCCTGAATACCAACATCCCCATATCTACACTACCTCCTGTATACCAACATCCCCATATCTACACTACCTCCTGTATACCAACATCCCCATATCTACACTACCTCCTGTATACCAACATCCCCATATCTATACTACCTCCTGTATACCAACATCCCCATATCTACACTACCTCCTGTATACCAATATCCCCATATCTACACTACCTCCTGTATACCAACATCCCCATATCTATACTACCTCCTGTATACCAACATCCCCATATCTATACTACCTCCTGTATACCAACATCCCCATATCTACACTACCTCCTGTATACCAACATCCCCATATCTACACTACCTCCTGTATACCAACATCCCCATATCTACACTACCTCCTGTATACAAACATCCCCATATCTACACTACCTCCTGTATACCAATATCCCCATATCTACACTACCTCCTGTATACCAACATCCCCATATCTACACTACCTCCTGTATACCAATATCCCCATATCTACACTACCTCCTGTATACCAATATCCCCATATCTACACTACCTCCTGTATACCAACATCCCCATATCTACACTACCTCCTGTATACCAACATCCCCATATCTACTCTACCACCTGTATACCAACATCCCCATATCTACTCTAACTCCTGTATACCAACATCCCCATATCTACACTACCTCCTGTATACCAACATCCCCATATCTACACTACCTCCTGTATACCAACATCCCCATATCTACACTACCTCCTGTATACCAACATCCCCATATCTACTCTAACTCCTGTATACCAACATCCCCATATCTACACTACCTCCTGTATACCAACATCCCCATATCTACACTACCTCCTGTATACCAACATCCCCATATCTACTCTACCACCTGTATACCAACATCCCCATATCTACTCTAACTCCTGTATACCAACATCCCCATATCTACACTACCTCCTGTATATCAACATCCCCATATCTACACTACCTCCTGTATACCAACATCCCCATATCTACACTACCTCCTGTATACAAACATCCCCTTATCTACACTACCTCCTGTATACCAACATCCCCATATCTACTCTACCTCCTGTATACCAATATCCCCATATCTACTCTACCTCCTGTATACCAACATCCCCATATCTACTCTAACTCCTGTATACCAACATCCCCATATCTACACTACCTCCTGTATACCAACATCCCCTTATCTACACTACCTCCTGTATACCAACATCCCCATATCTACTCTACCTCCTGTATACCAATATCCCCATATCTACTCTACCTCCTGTATACCAACATCCCCATATCTACTCTACCTCCTGTATACCAACATCCCCATATCTACACTACCTCCTGTATACCAATATCCCCATATCTACACTACCTCCTGTATACCAATATCCCCATATCTATACTACCTCCTGTACACCAATATCCCCATATCTACTCTACCTCCTGTATACCAACATCCCCATATCTACTCTACCTCCTGTATACCAACATCCCCATATCTACACTACCTCCTGTACTGTATACCAATATCCCCATATCTACACTACCTCCTGTATACCAATATCCCCATATCTACACTACCTCCTGTATACCAATATCCCCATATCTACTCTACCTCCTGTATACCAACATCCCCATATCTACACTATCTCCTGTATACCAACATCCCCATATCTACACTACTTCCTGTATACCAATATCCCCATATCTACACTACCTCCTTATACCAATATCCCCATATCTACACTACCTCCTGTATACCAATATCCCCATATCTGCACTACCTCCTGTATACCAACATCCCCATATCTACACTACCTCCTGTATACCAACATCCCCATATCTACACTACTTCCTGTATGCCAACATCCCCATATCTACACTACCTCCTGTATACCAACATCCCCATATCTACACTACCTCCTGTATACCAACATCCCCATATCTACACTACCGCCTGTATACCAATATACCCATATCTACACTACCTCCTGTATACCAATATACCCATATCTACACTACCTCCTGTATACCAACATCCCCATATCTACACTACCTCCTGTATACCAACATCCCCATATCTACACTACCTCCTGTATACCAACATCCCCATATCTACACTACCTCCTGTATACCAATATCCCCATATCTACACTACCTGCTGTATACCAACATCCCCATATCTACACTACCGCCTGTATACCAACATCCCCATATCTACACTACCTCCTGTATACCAACATCCCCATATCTACTCTACCTCCTGTATACCAACATCCCCATATCTACACTACCTCCTGTATACCAACATCCCCATATCTACACTACTTCCTGTATACCAACATCCCCATATCTACACTACCTCCTGTATACCAACATCCCCATATCTACACTACCTCCTGTATACCAACATCCCCATATCTACACTACCTCCTGTATACCAACATCCCCATATCTACACTACCTCCTGTATACCAACATCCCCATATCTACACTACTTCCTGTATGCCAACATCCCCATATCTACACTACCTCCTGTATACCAACATCCCCATATCTACACTACCTCCTGTATACCAACATCCCCATATCTACACTACCGCCTGTATACCAATATACCCATATCTACACTACCTCCTGTATACCAATATACCCATATCTACACTACCTCCTGTATACCAACATCCCCATATCTACACTACCTCCTGTATACCAACATCCCCATATCTACACTACCTCCTGTATACCAACATCCCCATATCTACACTACCTCCTGTATACCAATATCCCCATATCTACACTACCTCCTGTATACCAACATCCCCATATCTACACTACCGCCTGTATACCAACATCCCCATATCTACACTACCTCCTGTATACCAACATCCCCATATCTACTCTACCTCCTGTATACCAACATCCCCATATCTACACTACCTCCTGTATACCAACATCCCCATATCTACACTACTTCCTGTATACCAACATCCCCATATCTACACTACCTCCTGTATACCAACATCCCCATATCTACACTACCTCCTGTATACCAACATCCCCATATCTACACTACCTCCTGTATACCAACATCCCCATATCTATACTACCTCCTGTATACCAACATCCCCATATCTACACTACCTCCTGTATACCAATATCCCCATATCTACACTACCTCCTGTATACCAATATCCCCATATCTACACTACCTCCTGTATACCAACATCCCCATATCTACTCTACCTCCTGTATACCAACATCCCCATATCTACTCTACCTCCTGTATACCAACATCCCCATATCTACACTACCTCCTGTATACCAACATCCCCATATCTACACTACCTCCTGTATACCAACATCCCCATATCTACTCTACCACCTGTATACCAACATCCCCATATCTACACTACCTCCTGTATACCAACATCCCCATATCTACACTACTTCCTGTATACCAACATCCCCATATCTACACTACCTCCTGTATACCAACATCCCCATATCTACACTACCTCCTGTATACCAACATCCCCATATCTACACTACCTCCTGTATACCAACATCCCCATATCTATACTACCTCCTGTATACCAACATCCCCATATCTACACTACCTCCTGTATACCAATATCCCCATATCTACACTACCTCCTGTATACCAACATCCCCATATCTATACTACCTCCTGTATACCAACATCCCCATATCTATACTACCTCCTGTATACCAACATCCCCATATCTACACTACCTCCTGTATACCAACATCCCCATATCTACACTACCTCCTGTATACCAACATCCCCATATCTACACTACCTCCTGTATACAAACATCCCCATATCTACACTACCTCCTGTATACCAATATCCCCATATCTACACTACCTCCTGTATACCAACATCCCCATATCTACACTACCTCCTGTATACCAATATCCCCATATCTACACTACCTCCTGTATACCAATATCCCCATATCTACACTACCTCCTGTATACCAACATCCCCATATCTACACTACCTCCTGTATACCAACATCCCCATATCTACTCTACCACCTGTATACCAACATCCCCATATCTACTCTAACTCCTGTATACCAACATCCCCATATCTACACTACCTCCTGTATACCAACATCCCCATATCTACACTACCTCCTGTATACCAACATCCCCATATCTACACTACCTCCTGTATACCAACATCCCCTTATCTACACTACCTCCTGTATACCAACATCCCCATATCTACTCTACCTCCTGTATACCAATATCCCCATATCTACTCTACCTCCTGTATACCAACATCCCCATATCTACTCTAACTCCTGTATACCAACATCCCCATATCTACACTACCTCCTGTATACCAACATCCCCTTATCTACACTACCTCCTGTATACCAACATCCCCATATCTACTCTACCTCCTGTATACCAATATCCCCATATCTACTCTACCTCCTGTATACCAACATCCCCATATCTACTCTACCTCCTGTATACCAACATCCCCATATCTACACTACCGCCTGTATACCAATATACCCATATCTACACTACCTCCTGTATACCAATATACCCATATCTACACTACCTCCTGTATACCAATATCCCCATATGTACACTACCTCCTGTATACCAACATCCCCATATCTACACTACCTCCTGTATACCAATATCCCCATATCTGCACTACCTCCTGTATACCAACATCCCCATATCTACACTACCTCCTGTATACCAACATCCCCATATCTACACTACCGCCTGTATACCAACATCCCCATATCTACACTACCTCCTGTATACCAACATCCCCATATCAACACTACCTCATGTATACCAACATCCCCATATCTACACTACCTCCTGTATACCAATATCCCCATATCTACACTACCTCCTGTATACCAACATCCCCATATCTACACTACCTCCTGTATACCAACATCCCCATATCTACACTACCTCCTGTATACCAACATCCCCATATCTACACTACCTCCTGTATACCAACATCCCCATATCTACACTACTTCCTGTATACCAACATCCCCATATCTACACTACCTCCTGTATACCAACATCCCCATATCTACACTACCTCCTGTATACCAACATCCCCATATCTACACTACCTCCTGTATACCAACATCCCCATATCTACACTACCTCCTGTATACCAACATCCCCATATCTACACTACTTCCTGTATGCCAACATCCCCATATCTACACTACCTCCTGTATACCAACATCCCCATATCTACACTACCTCCTGTATACCAACATCCCCATATCTACACTACCGCCTGTATACCAATATACCCATATCTACACTACCTCCTGTATACCAATATACCCATATCTACACTACCTCCTGTATACCAACATCCCCATATCTACACTACCTCCTGTATACCAACATCCCCATATCTACACTACCTCCTGTATACCAACATCCCCATATCTACACTACCTCCTGTATACCAATATCCCCATATCTACACTACCTCCTGTATACCAACATCCCCATATCTACACTACCGCCTGTATACCAACATCCCCATATCTACACTACCTCCTGTATACCAACATCCCCATATCTACTCTACCTCCTGTATACCAACATCCCCATATCTACACTACCTCCTGTATACCAACATCCCCATATCTACACTACTTCCTGTATACCAACATCCCCATATCTACACTACCTCCTGTATACCAACATCCCCATATCTACACTACCTCCTGTATACCAACATCCCCATATCTACACTACCTCCTGTATACCAACATCCCCATATCTATACTACCTCCTGTATACCAACATCCCCATATCTACACTACCTCCTGTATACCAATATCCCCATATCTACACTACCTCCTGTATACCAATATCCCCATATCTACACTACCTCCTGTATACCAACATCCCCATATCTACTCTACCTCCTGTATACCAACATCCCCATATCTACTCTACCTCCTGTATACCAACATCCCCATATCTACACTACCTCCTGTATACCAACATCCCCATATCTACACTACCTCCTGTATACCAACATCCCCATATCTACTCTACCACCTGTATACCAACATCCCCATATCTACACTACCTCCTGTATACCAACATCCCCATATCTACACTACTTCCTGTATACCAACATCCCCATATCTACACTACCTCCTGTATACCAACATCCCCATATCTACACTACCTCCTGTATACCAACATCCCCATATCTACACTACCTCCTGTATACCAACATCCCCATATCTATACTACCTCCTGTATACCAACATCCCCATATCTACACTACCTCCTGTATACCAATATCCCCATATCTACACTACCTCCTGTATACCAACATCCCCATATCTATACTACCTCCTGTATACCAACATCCCCATATCTATACTACCTCCTGTATACCAACATCCCCATATCTACACTACCTCCTGTATACCAACATCCCCATATCTACACTACCTCCTGTATACCAACATCCCCATATCTACACTACCTCCTGTATACAAACATCCCCATATCTACACTACCTCCTGTATACCAATATCCCCATATCTACACTACCTCCTGTATACCAACATCCCCATATCTACACTACCTCCTGTATACCAATATCCCCATATCTACACTACCTCCTGTATACCAATATCCCCATATCTACACTACCTCCTGTATACCAACATCCCCATATCTACACTACCTCCTGTATACCAACATCCCCATATCTACTCTACCACCTGTATACCAACATCCCCATATCTACTCTAACTCCTGTATACCAACATCCCCATATCTACACTACCTCCTGTATACCAACATCCCCATATCTACACTACCTCCTGTATACCAACATCCCCATATCTACACTACCTCCTGTATACCAACATCCCCTTATCTACACTACCTCCTGTATACCAACATCCCCATATCTACTCTACCTCCTGTATACCAACATCCCCATATCTACTCTAACTCCTGTATACCAACATCCCCATATCTACACTACCTCCTGTATACCAACATCCCCTTATCTACACTACCTCCTGTATACCAACATCCCCATATCTACTCTACCTCCTGTATACCAATATCCCCATATCTACTCTACCTCCTGTATACCAACATCCCCATATCTACTCTACCTCCTGTATACCAACATCCCCATATCTACACTACCGCCTGTATACCAATATACCCATATCTACACTACCTCCTGTATACCAATATACCCATATCTACACTACCTCCTGTATACCAATATCCCCATATGTACACTACCTCCTGTATACCAACATCCCCATATCTACACTACCTCCTGTATACCAATATCCCCATATCTGCACTACCTCCTGTATACCAACATCCCCATATCTACACTACCTCCTGTATACCAACATCCCCATATCTACACTACCGCCTGTATACCAACATCCCCATATCTACACTACCTCCTGTATACCAACATCCCCATATCAACACTACCTCATGTATACCAACATCCCCATATCTACACTACCTCCTGTATACCAATATCCCCATATCTACACTACCTCCTGTATACCAACATCCCCATATCTACACTACCTCCTGTATACCAACATCCCCATATCTACACTACCTCCTGTATACAGTACCAACATCCCCATATCTACACTACCTCCTGTATACCAACATCCCCATATCTACACTACCTCCTGTATACCAACATCCCCATATCAACACTACCTCCTGTATACCAACATCCCCATATCAACACTACCTCCTGTATACCAACATCCCCATATCTACACTACCTCCTGTATACCAATATCCCCATATCTACACTACCTCCTGTATACCAACATCCCCATATCTACACTACCTCCTGTATACCAACATCCCCATATCTACACTACCTCCTGTATACAGTACCAACATCCCCATATCTACACTACCTCCTGTATACCAACATCCCCATATCTACACTACCTCCTGTATACCAACATCCCCATATCAACACTACCTCCTGTATACCAACATCCCCATATCAACACTACCTCCTGTATACCAATATACCCATATCTACACTACCTCCTGTATACCAACATCCCCATATCTGCACTAACTCCTGTATACCAACATCCCCATATCTGCACTACCTCCTGTATACCAACATCCCCATATCTACACTACCTCCTGTATACCAACATCCCCATATCTACACTACCTCCTGTATACCAACATCCCCATATCTACACTACCTCCTGTATACCAATATCCCCATATCTACACTACCTCCTGTATACCAACATCCCCATATCTACACTACCTCCTGTATACCAACATCCCCATATCTATACTACCTCCTGTATACCAACATCCCCATATCTACACTACCTCCTGTATACCAATATCCCCATATCTACACTACCTCCTGTATACCAACATCCCCATATCTACTCTACCTCCTGTATACCAACATCCCCTTATCTACACTACCTCCTGTATACCAACATCCCCATATCTACACTACCTCCTGTATACCAACATCCCCTTATCTACACTACCTCCTGTATACCAACATCCCCATATCTACTCTACCTCCTGTATACCAATATACCCATATCTACTCTACCTCCTGTATACCAATATCCCCATATCTATACTACCTCCTGTACACCAATATCCCCATATCTACTCTACCTCCTGTATACCAACATCCCCATATCTACTCTACCTCCTGTATACCAACATCCCCATATCTACACTACCTCCTGTATACCAATATCCCCATATCTACACTACCTCCTGTATACCAACATCCCCATATCTACACTACCTCCTGTATACCAATATCCCCATATCTACTCTACCTCCTGTATACCAACATCCCCATATCTACACTATCTCCTGTATACCAACATCCCCATATCTACACTACTTCCTGTATACCAATATCCCCATATCTACACTACCTCCTGTATACCAATATCCCCATATCTGCACTACCTCCTGTATACCAACATCCCCATATCTACACTACCTCCTGTATACCAACATCCCCATATCTACACTACTTCCTGTATGCCAACATCCCCATATCTACACTACCTCCTGTATACCAACATCCCCATATCTACACTACCTCCTGTATACCAACATCCCCATATCTACACTACCGCCTGTATACCAATATACCCATATCTACACTACCTCCTGTATACCAATTTACCCATATCTACACTACCTCCTGTATACCAACATCCCCATATCTACACTACCTCCTGTATACCAACATCCCCATATCTACACTACCTCCTGTATACCAACATCCCCATATCTACACTACCTCCTGTATACCAATATCCCCATATCTACACTACCTCCTGTATACCAACATCCCCATATCTACACTACTGCCTGTATACCAACATCCCCATATCTACACTACCTCCTGTATACCAACATCCCCATATCTACTCTACCTCCTGTATACCAACATCCCCATATCTACACTACCGCCTGTATACCAACATCCCCATATCAACACTACCTCCTGTATACCAATATACCCATATCTACACTACCTCCTGTATACCAACATCCCCATATCTACACTACCTCCTGTATACCAATATCCCCATATCTACACTACCTCCTGTATACCAACATCCCCATATCTACACTACCTCCTGTATACCAATATCCCCATATCTACTCTACCTCCTGTATACCAACATCCCCATATCTACACTATCTCCTGTATACCAACATCCCCATATCTACACTACTTCCTGTATACCAATATCCCCATATCTACACTACCTCCTGTATACCAATATCCCCATATCTGCACTACCTCCTGTATACCAACATCCCCATATCTACACTACCTCCTGTATACCAACATCCCCATATCTACACTACTTCCTGTATGCCAACATCCCCATATCTACACTACCTCCTGTATACCAACATCCCCATATCTACACTACCTCCTGTATACCAACATCCCCATATCTACACTACCGCCTGTATACCAATATACCCATATCTACACTACCTCCTGTATACCAATATACCCATATCTACACTACCTCCTGTATACCAACATCCCCATATCTACACTACCTCCTGTATACCAACATCCCCATATCTACACTACCTCCTGTATACCAACATCCCCATATCTACACTACCTCCTGTATACCAATATCCCCATATCTACACTACCTCCTGTATACCAACATCCCCATATCTACACTACCGCCTGTATACCAACATCCCCATATCTACACTACCTCCTGTATACCAACATCCCCATATCTACTCTACCTCCTGTATACCAACATCCCCATATCTACACTACCGCCTGTATACCAACATCCCCATATCAACACTACCTCCTGTATACCAATATACCCATATCTACACTACCTCCTGTATACCAACATCCCCATATCTACTCTACCTCCTGTATACCAACATCCCCATATCAACACTACCTTCTGTATACCAACATCCCCATATCTACTCTACCTCCTGTATACCAACATCCCCATATCTACACTACCTCCTGTATACCAACATCCCCATATCTACTCTACCTCCTGTATACCAACATCCCCATATCTACACTACCTCCTGTATACCAACATCCCCATATCTACACTACCTCCTGTATACCAACATCCCCATATCTACAGGTCTCCAATAATAGTTTTACTCATTTATGCAACATAGGTAGTTATATAGGACAAAAGATAGATAGATAGACAGACAGACAGACAGACAGACAGACAGACAGACAGACAGACAGATAGACAGACAGACAGACAGACAGACAGACAGACAGACAGACAGACAGACAGATAGATGTACATGTGCTAGCACAGTGTGTGTATCTGTGTGAAGCTGTCCTAATATTTATTAAGAAAATAGTATCTGAAGTTGATACAGAACGTTGATGTATTTCTTCTATTGTATGTATTCTGTATGGGATTGTGTTCATTTGCTAATTGTCTTCATATGCCAGTTTGGTAGCAGATTAATAATTTAGTGTCAATTCATTAACTATGTACTAATATATGTTGGCTCTTTAGTAAGCTTGAATGCTTTAATATGTGTCACTTTACTTACTGGAAGTCCTTGCAGGTTCTCTGGATCCATGTTTGAAATGTAAGATAAAATGTTCCCTCCCACCCCCTGGAAAAAAAATCACCAAAACAAATCAACAGGTAGCTCAGCAAATGTCACCCTCTGGGTTGTGGGAGATACAGAGCCTGGAAATAGGCTCCATTGTGGGAGAGGGTCTCCTGAGCTGCAGCTTTCTTATGGAGGGTTCTGGCTGGAGCCCAGGCTGCAGGCAGGGTGCTGGTGGAACCGGCCAGTGGAAGATGCTTTCCTGTTTACCACATCAGGATCAATCTGGGCGCTGTTCTCTCATTGCCTAGGCACCCATCTCCCCAGCAAGAGAAGTCTCCATAGGAACGCTGAGAGCATGAGACAGCTCAGCCCCCAGAGGAGTGAGGGGAGGGAGAGCCACTTCTTACCTTGGGTGTCATTATTATGTTAGAGAAATGTATGCAGCCCACCAAAGTGACAAAACAGAGTATAAAAGTAACACGAGCATAGAACATATAAAGTGAAGAACTATATATAAAAATGTACATATATCAGTGGGACATTTATGTCTATTACATAAGCAAAATAGAGGAGCAAATGAATGATTTGGCTGTATTCATTTATTTCAAACATCTTAGTTAGAAAGGTACCTGTAAGATTATGTGTACACAAAAATATTACCCAGTATGAAATGACTGGATATGTCAAACATATCAAATAAGCGCAAGCCTTGAAATGATCATTTCTATCACAGGATAATCTATCAAATACTCGCACAGGACTAGAAATGCAAGAGAGGAAAGAAGTGTCAGATAATATCCAACCAAACGAGAAGCTTATATATGAATTTGTGGTCATATCTGTGTGTCTTGTATTCCAATCACCTACATATATTATGTTACCTCTGCATGCATATTCCATTAGTCTCACAATACTCACTAACACTGCAGGAGTTGTAGCATCAAAATGAGTTATACACCAAGGAGCTTCACTTACTGAATTATTGCGATCATCAAGGCAACAGGATGCATCAAAAGCCCCGTTGATGTTTCCTTGGTGCAGAGCAGGGAGGTGCTGAGTGACTGTGAGATATTTCGCTTTCTGGGGGGTGCATGGCCCCCCTGCTGATGACTCTGGTTTCTGTCCATTATGTACTTGACTGAGAGTTAAAGGAATATCTGTAAGTCAAAAACAATGCCAAAGGTCAAATGGGAGAAGCTTCAGATAAAATAAATAGTTATTTTTGGCAGAATTATTTGTGAAATTAATATTACTTTTTAATGTCTAATGTGTGTACAACTGAAATATTCAGTCATTCAAATGTAAGCAATATATGTTCCCTATTAGGAAAGATAATAATATTGACTATTTTAATGTTTTTCTGGCAGGGATTCAGTTCTTCCAATTATTCTTGTCTAGTAGTAAGGCATTAATTACTCCATTGTATTAGTGTGTGTGTGTGTGTGTGTGTGTGTGTGTGTGTGTGTGTGTGTGTGTGTGTGTGTGTGTGTGTGTGTGTGTGTGTGTGTGTGTGTGTGTGTGTGTGTATCAGATATATATAGAACTGTATAGAAATACTACTGTACAAAATAATAGGAAATTAATTACATATTGGTCCAATTGATAATATTGCTGTTAAATCTTACAGTACACAATTATACTAAAAGGAACACACTGGCATATTAGAAATGGTTCCTGTTTCAGTAAAGTAGTTGGAGATTTTATAAGTATTTGGGATCTGCAGGGAAACTGGGGTGCAAAGATGTTATATATGAGATACTGATTGCAGTATTGCCATGTAGGTTATAATGTTACCCTCTATGTGCCAAATGTAAGAAATTCATTTTTAAGGTTTCTTGTATTTGATTTTTTTTAGGCAAAGTTCACACCATTATACACCTGAAGAAAGTGATACACCCCTCCACACCCCCAAATGATTCATTTTACTCCATGCAACTACAGTACGTTTTTATTCTGCTGCAACTGTAAGCAAAGCAGTTATTGACACAAGGAAACACACATGGCAAATGACTCAAAATGCACCAATTCAATCAAAAAACACCCCTATTGAGCTTAATACAGTACTGTATATATAAACCCTTTAATGTTGTACATGCTGTGTGTCCACATTGCAGGGATTTGTAGAATTTTAAAGAATATTTTTTATGAGACTTCTTATGTTTCTCCTTTAAAAGATATCACAATCTGCAAAATGCCATGTATTGTATTTCTTCTAGCTACTGTGTCACTGTATCTTCCACAACTCAACAAAAGCCAGGTCAATGCGGGTACAATTCATTTAATTCAAGACACATAGGTGTGACAAATGTCAGTTTCTACCAGCCACTCATGACTGTGTGTAAACATAAATCTCTATGTAAACCGATTCATTTTGCTTTTAACAGATGTCTATTTTTTTCTGTGAAACAAGATACTTCATTTTAAAAATATGATTTAAATTAAAACACTGGAGTTGTTTTAGGGCAACTATTACTTGTATTGTTTTATGTCATTGATAGTGTTTCATGTTATATTGTGACATGATGGATGCTAAATCAGCCTTGACTGGCTGCTGCTCAAATGGACTGACCCCTCTATCCCTGTAACTATAAATGGACTGACCCCTCTATCCCTGTAACTATAAATGGACTGACCCCTCTATCCCTGTAACTATAAATGGACTGACCCCTCTATCCCTGTAACTATAAATGGACTGACCCCTCTATCCCTGTAACTATAAATGGACTGACCCCTCTATCCCTGTAACTATAAATGGACTGACCCCTCTATCCCTGTAACTATAAATGGACTGACCCCTCTATCCCTGTAACTATAAATGGACTGACCCCTCTATCCCTGTAACTATAAATGGACTGACCCCTCTATCCCTGTAACTATAAATGGACTGACCCCTCTATCCCTGTAACTATAAATGGACTGACCCCTCTATCCCTGTAACTATAAATGGACTGACCCCTCTATCCCTGTAACTATAAATGGACTGACCCCTCTATTCCTGTAACTATAAATGGACTGACCCCTCTATCCCTGTAACTATAAATGGACTGACCTCTCTATCCCTGTAACTATGGCTTTTGCATTTCTCACTCTAGGAGACATTGTTTTCTATATGGTACTCATTAAGGAGCTCTATGCTGAACTGTTTACTTACCATTGTGCCTTATAGAGGGCAGACTGCGAATCTCCTTCTAGGCTTACTGTGCTACCTGGTTCCTATAGGGTTATCCCTGTTACAGTGATTACTATGCTTGTCAGTATTTACTAGGTCTTTCTTGTGCTTCGTTCCTATTTTTACAGAGGGAGACCTTTGTGGTTTGGGCCTAAGGGAAGTACCAAGTGTCCCTCTTGAGAGGCGCCGTGGGATCGGGCCTGAGGAAGGAGCATTTAGCCCCAAAACATTGCCCCCCTTTTCTCCACCACATCAACTCCCTTTATTGCCCTTTTTTTGCTTTTGTTTTCCGTATTTCCCCCCCTGCCCCCCTTGTTCTGTTCTCCTTTTTCCCATTCCCCTCCCTCATATGCTGGTTAGGCTTGCATTACATTTTATACTATTTCTCCTGGATATAGAGTATGTATTCATGCAGTATCTATGTATGTATATATACCCTTATATTGTTTCTCTTTTAATACAATTTTACTTTGCGCAGGCATAGGCAAAGATATTCAGTGCACCATCTGCCGGACACACATACTGAATTGCGATTACATAAATAACCCTACAAATAATTCTGCTGGCTGACTGTAACCGAGCCTCGGACAGGCCGCGGCGAGCTGTAATCTCACACCTTGTCGCGGTCATGGTTACTGGGTACAGTAAGTCTTGCTACTTATGTACACTAAAGGTTTCACAAAGTAGTATAATGAAAATGTGACATTAATATACATATAATTACAAGTATGCATTCAATTTTGATAATATCCTAATCAATGTACTGTTACAAATTCAGCTTTAGAGTACAACAGCAGAATACTAAACCCTGTGAATACCTAATACATTTATTATGCTATTTTGGTGCACACATTTTAAAAGGTAATTACTGAACTAAATGTTATTTAAAACAGTTTTCATTGTATTAACACAATTATAGTACACATCGCAATATTAATAATTTTATAAATAATAATAAATACAAAGCACCTTATGAATGCTTGCTATGGCAAAAATATATGAAATCACACAAATATAATTCCCTCACTATAATGTGTTATTCACAAATAAGAGGTACCGTTACTGTACTAAACAGATGCTGATACAATCATTAGGACTCCTCATGTTTTGCATATATACATGAATTTCAGTGGGGTGGCAATTGTAAGTGAAACTTATTACAGTATGTACAGTAAAGCAAAGTACAATTGCACCCTGGTTTTGAAGCTTCAAACTTGGTTTGATTTAAGTTGCATGTTCTGTATAGTGTATATAGTCCTGTGTCTGTATATATGGTACTGTCCTTATATATGGTAATGTAGCATAAGCAACTCTTGCAACAATTTTCAAATGCAAATGTGATTTGGAAATAATTAAAATGCAAGCTGGAAGTAACCTTAAATAACTACAATATAACATAGGAACCTGATCGTACTGTATGTGACCTGTCAGTTAAGATGTTTTACAGGGATGTAATAAAGCTAATTATGGGATTATACCATTTTCTTATAGCAATGCTAATTTGTTTACATTGAAAAGAATGAAATCATACTGAGTAATTGAGAATTAACTTCGATCCCTTTCCAGCTTTTTTATATTGTTGGTCTGATTGAATTGTTCCCGTTTCTTTGTAAATACAGGGTATAGATTCATTAAAAAGCCAAGAGCACTATAAATTTTTTTAAAAAAATCCATAAAATAATGTCTTTCAAAGGATATATTCATTGAACCGAAATATTGTTAGTACATTTATTTCTAACACAAGCACTGACATCAGTAAACACTCCCAAGAACATAATCCTCATCCTTTGTAAGAGTCACAAAAATCCAATCACATTAATTATGAAAGAAAGCTCCTTTTATAAACCATCTGCTGGTGAAAACATCTCGTCTTCAGCCTATTTTTAAGGTTTTTAAGAGCTATGAATTAGTATGATCAATGTGTTCTTTCTATTCATACTGATATGATTTAACCTGTGACTTTATTAACAATAAATATTTATACAAATAAGACTGTTTTCATTTTGTGCAATTAAATGGTTAATATGCGAGTCAAATTTGAGGCAGTTATTGATGCCTTTACAATTAATGTCTGTGGCTATATCTACGAGTAATGCAGAATGTTACCTGGAGCAAAGTAGAGATTATAATGTGTTAAATATAACCATAGACAGCCATTGACCTTGGTACCAGGAATACTAAGACCATTGATTCAATGTACCGTACATAACATGCTGTCAAAGGATTAAACACTGCTACAAAAATGTTTTTTGCAAGAAGTATTATTACTGGGTTACCACATGCATGTTGGACACCTATATACAGTTCCCCACACCAGGATGCATTACTCTCAAATCATTGCAGCAAAGCAGGTAACATGTGTAAGCTTAAAGCACCTGCTGTGCAAACACTGGGGTGAAGATTTCATACAGTTACAATTCAAAACAGTTACTACATCATATTCAAACACGAGGTCCATGTCTAAATACCCCCAGGGTAACAAAATCAATACTATGGAAGTATAAACTCACCGGTGAGTTGAGCCGGGGGAGCTGCCATGCTGCAGTGAGGGGTTTGGCTGGGGGAGCTGAGTCGGTGCTAATAGGATGAGCTGGATGTGCTGCTGGTACTGAGCACAATCTGCTCCTAACCTGTCTTCATTTGCCAATGTTGCTGGCAGCTAATTCCATCCCAGCGTGCATCTCTTTTAGGCAAACACCAACTGGAACTAATTAGCCAGACCTTCTGCTAAGGTGATCACCAGCACAGCATAAGTAACACCAAGAAAAGGCAAGAACACCAAATCACCATTTATGGCACTTTCTTTATTACAAATAAACAATTCTTCTCAGACTGGGCCAAAAAGAAAACAAATTGTTCTCTGTACCACAAACATATAACAAAAAGTCACTTCAGAGGCAAAAATATTCAATAGAGGGAAACAATGAAAATCTTGCAGAGATCTTCAGAATGACCATGGAAGATCTGGTTCTGTTGGATCTATAGCTTAGTTTCTTGCACTGAAAACGATGGTCTTTGTAAGACATGAATGCTCTCCTGCATTACACTATGAGGAGTTAGGAACCTTTATAGGGCTGTATTTTTCTTATCTCGGGTTACACTTAGTATATAAAGATGCATTCCTACATTGAAAATTAAAATGTTTACCTTGTAATCACCTGTTCATTTAGAGCTACTAGAACAATATTAACCCTATCACACCTATAACCCTATATTAACCCTATAACACAACAGTAAATTAATTTCTAAGAAAATTGGGAACTTACTGTAGTTTTCATAACTAAATTAGTTAGAAAAGTCAGATTTAGACATTAGTCAATTACAATAACGCAATAGGATTTGGGGACGAGAAGAGGTGGATTCTGGCATGATTTGGCGAGTAACTGTATGTGTGTGGGATGAAGCCAAAGGGGAAAAGACTCCCAGTCATCGAGTTTGGAGAAATGAGGTTATGGTAGAGTCATTAATGTTTATAGTCAAGTAATAGTGGAGTTTGAGGTAAGTAAGACACCCAGAAGTCAATTAGTGGCACAGTTCTGGATGGAAAGAGAGGTCTGTAGAGGACAGATAGATTTGGATATTATCATCATAAAGATGATAGTGAAAACCCAAATTGTTGATTGGTTCACCAAACAAGGTGTAGAGGGGAAAGGAGGAGAGGTCTCAGTACAGGACCCAGTGGGACCCCAACAGAAAGTAGGAGTCTAGAGGAGGAGGTGCCAGAAAGGATCCACTAAAGGACGGGTGTGATGGGAGGGGGTAACCAAGCTATCTAATAAAGGTTAAGCCCGCTGGTTACCCCTGAACCTGTGGGGTCCCTGGTACCTCCATAAGCCAGGGACCAGGGATAAAACATGCTGGAAAATAAAATTACCCTGTTTTTTCCTTGTTCATGTTCCCTTAGCCCTAGAACTGTGACATTTCTTGTGTGTCAGTTTTAGGGGAGATATTTGGGTGGAAATACAATTATTTTGGTTGCAAGGAGTTCAAGGATCAAAGTTGCTGGTAGTCATTTAATTCTCCCCGGCGAGCAGGCATAATTTGTAGGTACGCAGGGTGAATTACACCGGGGCATCCCTGTGTCCCCCAGACTCCAAATATCCCCAAGTTATTTCCCGTATAAGTATATGGTCCCCCAAAGTATATTCTGTAATAAAGTGTACTTTATATCGTGTTTTGTGTTTACTATAAGGCTCTATACAGACAGCCCGGGCATATGGTTAAGATGCCAGCTAGCTTGTATAGAATCCATAGTTCAAAGAGGAGCGGATGTCCAGAGGGGGAAAACCATTTGGTGAGCAGCATATCTGGACTAGAAAGCCCTTTGTTTCACGTAGACTCAGGGGAGCCAGGACCCCAGGGGGTATGGGGCTAGCCAGGAAAACAGTTCCTGGAGTTCAAACTCATAAGCACAATTTCCATTGGCAAGTTTAAAATTCTTCCCTCCTATTATTGCATGCACAATCACAATCCGTGCTCTAATTGGCTGCCAGCCCCCTCAGTGTATTAGATATGAAGCAACCCTATATAAGGGAGCGCAGTGTAGCAGATAACTGTTTTTTCCTGTTGGAGATTTGAAGACAAGCAGCTGCTGGCAGGCCTCTCAATGGTGCTTCTGAAGTGAAAGAGCTATTCACATAGGGAGCATGGAGAGGCCTAGCCAGCAGACTGGATTTCGGTCCAGGAGTCCAGAACAAGGGTCCTATCAAGGTAAGCCTTTGCTGAAGCAGGCACCTTGAAACTAGGGAAAACGAAACCGCGTATAAGCGCTAAGTGGTCCGGCTGCAAGTGCACTGTGGCACTGTTGAGAGAATATATGGAGCTGACACCGGATAATAGGGAATAAATGGTGATGCAGGTATGGTATAAACGGATGATTAGTGAGGACAGGAAAGGAACAGCACAGGGACAATACAAGGTGAAATATATTCACATAGTCCCCATAGCCCTGGTGAGCTCGGTGTGGAGTAGCCTTACTCACGATTAGACACCGTCCTGAGTCCCTTCCTTCAGCTGCTTCCCTGACGCTGCCAGAGAATGCGTCTCCCGTATGACTTCCAGTGGTGTAACGAGATCCTCACAGACAACGGCAAACAAATATGGATCAAATGAAAAGCCGCTCCAGAAAAATGATAGGGCACTCACCAGCAATGAAAGGTTAAAATCAACTTTAATAAACTACATAAAAACAAAGAGACAAACAGTGCTAACTACTCTTCATATTTGTTTGCCTTGAAACTAGGAGAGGCTATTTTTTACCCCCAGACCCCAGTAAGCATGTATATTCTCTGTATTTTGTATTTCTGTGTGTTTCCGAGGTCTTATCCAAATAAACATAATTTTATTTCATTACTGTGTTTTGCCTTTTGACTGATCCCTTAAATATAAATGGTGTTAAAAGTCCTGTGCTACCATGACAATGGGTTAGACAGATATGAAGTGAACCAACAGAGACCTGTTTTATGGCGACCAGTATATTGGAGGTTGTGGAGGAGGAGGGAATGATCTACTGTGTCAAAGGCAATGGAGAGGTCAAGTAAAATGAATAATGAGAAGGGATGTTGTTGTTACAATGTCATTGGCAACTTTATCTAGCTCAATCTCAGTGGTTGATTTTTGATTGAGGTGTGTCCAAAAATGAGTTGGCACAGGGTGTGCAAACTGGGGGGCGCAGGATTTTCTAAGGGGGACGCGGCAGTTACAGAGGTCCAACGCCAGGGGAGGCGTAAGGCCTCTGTAACTTCTCTTACCTACTCTCAGCCAGCTCTTTGGTGATGTGTTGCCATGATGTGGCTTCAAATGGCAACGCGTTGCCATGGGAATGCGACCTCACTTGACGTTGTGATGTCATATGAAGCCGCCCAAGCCAGAGAGCAGGTAAGGAGGGGGGAGGGAGAGCAGACAGGGGAGCGCGAACAGAAAAGTTTGCGCACCCCTGAGTTAGCAGATGGAAAATGTAGCATGTGGTTGTAAAAGGGACAGGGTGGGGGCCGGAGGGAGAGGCTGGATTAAGAACATGCTGCTTCAGTGTTCTGTAGATGTTACAGTAGCATGCTAGAAGGATGAGGGGAATACAATAAGGGGGAGGTTGACGATTCAAGTTAAGGTCGGAATTATACTGGAGGAGAGTGTGCTGTGAAGAAGTGGGTCAAGTGGGCATGTTGTAAGAGGTGAGAAGGAGAGAAGGCGGAGACTTCTGGCTCAGTCACTGGAGGGAAGAATACCAGGATTTCCTATTGAGCATGAAGAGGGTGTGCTGGTGTGGATAGGGCTTGACAGGATATGATTTCATATTGGGTTCATTAAGTTTTATGTTTATAATCGGTCATTCAATCTTGGGAAGTAAAGGAAGGGAGAGGAGTTGGTGTGTGGGGGCAAAGAAGAGAATTCAAAAGTGGATAAATGATGTTGAGGGCTTGAGGATAGTGTAGATATAGAGTTCAGAGATATATTTGGAATTTGGATTCGGGATGCACATCGAAACCCTGACATCCACAACCTATGTCAAACTAGGTGTACTTTACAGGAACAAATCCTCCATACGCCTGCTGGTCAGAAAGTGTATCGCACAGCAGATGCTAATGCCAATTATCGACTATGGAGACATAGTACATGGCATTGCATCCCAAACCCACCTTAGCAAACTTGATACCCTCTGCAATTCAATATGCTGTTTTGTTCTCCAATGCAACTACAACACACATCACTGCGAAATGCTCAAAGAACTAGATTTGTCATCACTCGAGCCTAGGCGCAAAGTTAACCTTTCCTGTCTTGCCTTCAAATAGTTTCTGGGCAAGCTACCCGTCTATCTGAACAAGCTCCTCACCCCTACCACATGCAGCAATTATCATCTGAGATCTGACTCCAAAAGAATGTTCATGGTCCCAAGTTTCAGCAAAATATCTGGCCGCTTCTCCTTCTCTTACCGTGCACCCCATAACTGGAACAATCTACCGGAGACTCTCACAGCCGCCACCAGTCTAAGTTCTTTCAAAAATAAAGCAATTTAATCTGGTCTGTAACTGTTACATACGCCTATAATATATATTATCTCTAACTGTGCATGCAATGTCTTGTATATAATGTATACCCTGTTCACTTATGTAACTATGTATTGTAACCATGTATTATTTGTCATCTTAACTCTATGGCCAGGACATACTTTTTTTTGTTTTGTTTGCAAGTAATAGGACAGCATTGTATAATTATATCATTCATTTGTTGTTCTTTAGAGTGAGATTTCCTCCATTGACATTGTGTAGGGCAGGAGCATTTTGGAGGTTGCAAGTGCCATTATTGGGGCCAAAGAGGACTAGTGCTGTGAGCAGTAGCAGGTCAGCTTGGTCTAGGTTAGATGAGAGGCTACTGTTGCAGGGGGAGGTTGCTATCTCTGGGAAGTACAAGGTAGATAAATGAGAGAGAAGATGGGTTAGAGAGATGGAGAATTGGACAAGGTATAGAGTGAGCAGGTTGCTTTAAGTGTTTAAGGAGATAGGACTAGGGGGGTTGGAAGCGGCAGAGTAGGATGAAAGAGAGAAGGTGGTGATCAAGTTCAAGGGAGTTTCCAATATGATGTATGAAAGAGTTGGTCCACTAGAGAAGGACCAAGGTAGCAGGTGGGACGTAGCTTTGTGGTTGTTAATTGGTATGTTACATTCACCTAAAATTAGGGTATGTCAAAGGAAAGGAAATGTGTGAGCCAAACCACAAAGTTATTAAGAAACTGGGCAGATGGCTCAGGAGAGTAATAAAAGAACGTAATACACAGGGAGAACGGAGACAAGAGATTGATAGCTTGAACAAAGAACAAGAGCAAGGCCGATTTAACCACCAGGTAAACTAGGCTGACGCCTAGAGTGGCAACGTTTTGGGGTGGCAAAAAACTGGGGATTCCAGGTAACAGCAGGGCCCCCAACAGGGGGTGGGATAGCTGGGACAACTGACCCGGGCTGGATAAGTCAGGGGGCTGGGGCACTCTGCCTGTGTCCCACATGTGCCAGATGCGCAGTTACCTCTCAGAGGGGTCTAAATGAAGTGATAGAACTTAATCCTTTTCTTAGATAAAACTTAATGATTAAATAGGGAGGATAACTCCAGTGAGAATTAATCCTTGTGTTTGTTTTTGTAAAGAGATTTAAATAGCTCCCAGCACTATGGTTATATTTTAGTGGATGAACTAATTTTGAATAGATGACTGATAGTTTTAAATAGTTTTTTTTATACTTTTTAAATAATAATTAAAAATGATAAAGTTAGTTTTTTGAAAAGTAACAATTATAAAATGTAAGAGATCTAAAATAAAATATAATGAATAAATTAATTTATGATTTACTAATCGGAGAGTTTATACAAACACTGGGATTAAAGTTAATTTTATAGAATAATTATAATTTGATTTGATCTCTAAAAAATTATGATTTTTTAAATGTAACATTATGATTAACAAGTAAATTTGAAATATTGATTTGATATCCCATAACCCCAGTGTTGATTTTGTTGGTTAGGTAGTTTCTCCATTACAATATATTTTTATATATGTGATTTTGTATAAAGCTAGAGGGTTTTTTTTTGTTTTTTTTTATTAAATAATGTTTTTTAAAAGTGGTTTTGTATTTTTTTTAAAAAGTGTAGTTTTTTAAAAGTGTTTTTTTGTTTCAATTTTTTTATTGTTTTTTTGAGAGAATGATATCAAATAACAGGTTTCAACATACATCTGTTACAACTTCACCGTGTATAAAAAGAATAAATATTAAACATTATATTACAACATAAATAATACTCTTGTTGTCTTCTTTATCTTATAAACTAACTTACAACCGTCGAATTCTACAAAACGTTGTATATTTATTTATTTATTTTAAATTTTAACAACCTATTTAGGAAGCCGCCGCCGCCGCTTCCGGGCGTCTCTCTCAGAGAAAATCAAGGATAGAGGAGAAAAAAGCAAGAAAGAAGAGGGAGGGGGAGTGGGTGGGGGAAATGAGAGGAGGGGGTAGGGGGAGGTGGCCTATTAACTCCAATCTTGTATGGTCCCTATATTTTATTGTTAATTGTCTGGCCATACTGACCAAACCTTATGGAACTTATCAATCTTTTAACTCAGCTGTGCCGAGAGGAGTTCCATTAGTCTTATTTCCCTGACCCGTCTCAGGACTGTCCGCTTGGAGGGGGGATTTATTTTTTTCCATGCCGCGGCTACCGAGCAACGAGCTGCAGTGAGGACGTGGCTTATTATTTTATTCTCTTGGGGTTGTAGGCCCTCTATTGGTTTAGCCAGCACCAGGACCAGTGGGTCCACCTCTATCTCTAGCCCCAGGAGCTCTCGTATCATTGTTTGTATCATGATCCAGAACCCCTGAATTTTTGGGCAATTCCACCAGATATGAGCCATGTCTCCTTTTTGCCCACATTCTCTCCAACACAAATCTGAGGATCCGGGGAAAATCTGGCTCAGCCTATTTGGGGTTAGGTACCAATGGAAGATAATTTTGTATATGTTTTCTTTTGTAGTTGTGCAGATTGATGTTTTAGAGGCCGCTTCCCAGATATCCTCCCAGTCATCTCTATCTATTTCTAGGTTTAAGTCCTCTGCCCATTTTAGCATGTAGCTATGATTAGATTGTGCCGCAACTGACGCCAGACCCAGATATACCTCAGAGATCAGACCTTTGCAATAATAGCCTCTTCTGCATAATCTCTCAAATTTTGCCATAGCAGAGAACACTGTCTTTTGAAACTGTTGGTAGGTAATGTCGAATTTGTAAATAACCAAACACCGGTAAATTTGTAATGTTATGCTTTTTCTCCAACTCTGGGAGTGCAAGAATCTTATTTTTGGATACATAGTCAACAGCCAATATCAACCGTAGCTCTTTATATTTACTGAGTCCCTTTGGGAGGCAGCCTGGGATAAACTCGGGGTTGCTAAATATGGGGGTCATTAGAGTGGGGGACGATGCCAGCTGATATTTCTCCTTGTTTCTTGACCATATCCTCCATGTACACCTCATTGCTCCCAGTTTTAATTTATCTGCTAGGCTCTCCCTCCCTCCACCGGTCCAAAGGGTTGCCGGCAGAGAAAGGGGTCCTGCGTAGGTTTTTTAATGGAATTGTATAATGTTGTCATGTTATATATGTGTCATTCATGGGTGTATGTGTGCTTGTTAGTATTCACCTGATAAAGAGGAGCAATTATCCAAATTATGCACTTTAATCTAAGCACCTGGGGTAACTTGTGTAGTCCCAATTTAAGGGACACATCTCAGTATGCTTGGATACCTCCTGAAGAAGCGCATGAAAGTGTGAAACGCGTAGAGGGTTACCATACAGTCCCCACAAACCAAATTCTATGCTTTATGTGTCTGTGGGATAAGTCCGGCTTTTGAACCTCCCCAAAGATAAGGAACTGTGAGCGCTGCTATAGCTGGGCACGCAGCTCTAACGAGAGGCACAGGTTCCTCCTGGTAATCAGCCCCTGGTTTACATCCGTTGTGATAACCGTGTGGTGATCCGGGTCAGTTGGAGCAGGGGGACTCTGCGGATCTCGTGGTGTTGATGTAGACGGTGTGAGGGGATTTGGATCGATCAAGTGGCGGAACTTCACTGTAAGTTTTTAAGATACTATGTGTATAAATAAATGGGAAATATTTCTCTCACGTCCTGCCTTCTCTGCGCTCCTTTCTCTCACGTCCTGCCTTCTCTGCGCTCCTTTCTCTCACGTCCTGCCTTCTCTGCGCTCCTTTCTCTCACGTCCTGCCTTCTCTGCGCTCCTTTCTTTCACGTCCTGCCTTCTCTACGCTCCTTTCTTTCACGTCCTGCCTTCTCTGCGCTCCTTTCTCTCACGTCCTGCCTTCTCTGCGCTCCTTTCTTTCACGTCCTGCCTTCTCTGCGCTCCTTTCTCTCACATCCTGCCTTCTCTGCGCTCCTTTCTCTCACGTCCTGCCTTCTCTGCGCTCCTTTCTCTCACGTCCTGCCTTCTCTGCGCTCCTTTCTCTCACGTCCTGCCTTCTCTGCGCTCCTTTCTCTCACGTCCTGCCTTCTCTGCGCTACTTGCTTTCACGTCCTGCCTTCTCTGCGCTCCTTTCTCTCACGTCCTGCCTTCTCTGCGCTCCTTTCTCTCACGTACTGCCTTCTCTGCGCTACTTGCTCTCACGTCCTGCCTTCTCTGCGCTCCTTTCTTTCACATCCTGCCTTCTCTGCGCTCCTTTCTTTCACGTCCTGCCTTCTCTGCGCTCCTTTCTCTCACGTCCTGCCTTCTCTGCGCTCCTTTCTCTCACGTCCTGCCTTCTCTGCGCTCCTTTCTCTCACGTCCTGCCTTCTCTGCGCTCCTTTCTCTCACGTCCTGCCTTCTCTGCGCTCCTTTCTTTCACGTCCTGCCTTCTCTGCGCTCCTTTCTCTCACGTCCTGCTAATCTGCGCTCCTTTCTCTCACGTCCTGCCTTCTCTGCGCTCCTTTCTCTCACGTCCTGCCTTCTCTGCGCTCCTTTCTCTCACGTCCTGCCTTCTCTGCGCTCCTTTCTCTCACGTCCTGCCTTCTCTGCGCTCCTTTCTCTCACGTCCTGCTAATCTGCACTCCTTTCTCTCACGTCCTGCCTTCTCTGCGCTCCTTTCTCTCACGTCCTGCCTTCTCTGCGCTCCTTTCTCTCACGTCCTGCCTTCTCTGCGCTCCTTTCTCTCACGTCCTGCCTTCTCTGCGCTCCTTTCTCTCACGTCCTGCCTTCTCTGCGCTCCTTTCTCTCACGTCCTGCCTTCTCTGCGCTCCTTTCTCTCACGTCCTGCCTTCTCTGCGCTCCTTTCTCTCACGTCCTGCCTTCTCTGCGCTCCTTTCTCTCACGTCCTGCCTTCTCTGCGCTCCTTTCTCTGACGTCCTGCCTTCTCTGCGCTCCTTTCTCTCACGTCCTGCCTTCTCTGCGCTCCTTTCTCTGACGTCCTGCCTTCTCTGCGCTCCTTTCTTTCACGTCCTGCCTTCTCTGCGCTCCTTTCTCTGACGTCCTGCCTTCTCTGCGCTCCTTTCTCTCACGTCCTGCCTTCTCTGTGCTCCTTTCTCTCACGTCCTGCCTTCTCTGTGCTACTTGCTTTCACGTCCTGCCTTATCTGCGCTCCTTTCTCTCATGTCCTGCCTTCTCTGCGCTCCTTTCTCTCACGTCCTGCCTTCTCTGCGCTCCTTTCTCTCACGTCCTGCCTTCTCTGCGCTCCTTTCTCTCACGTCCTGCCTTCTCTGCGCTCCTTTCTCTCACGTCCTGCCTTCTCTCCGCTCCTTTCTCTCACGTACTGCCTTCTCTGCGCTACTTGCTTTCACGTCCTGCCTTCTCTGCGCTCCTTTCTCTCACGTCCTGCCTTCTCTGCGCTCCTTTCTCTCACGTACTGCCTTCTCTCCGCTCCTTTCTCTCACGTCCTGCCTTCTCTGCGCTACTTGCTTTCACGTCCTGCCTTCTCTGCGCTCCTTTCTTTCACATCCTGCCTTCTCTGCGCTCCTTTCTCTCACGTCCTGCCTTCTCTGCGCTACTTGCTCTCACGTCCTGCCTTCTCTGCGCTCCTTTCTTTCACATCCTGCCTTCTCTGCGCTCCTTTCTCTCACGTCCTGCCTTCTCTGCGCTCCTTTCTCTCACGTCCTGCCTTCTCTGCGCTCCTTTCTCTCACGTCCTGCCGTCTCTGCGCTTCTTTCTCTGACGTCCTGCCTTCTCTGCGCTCCTTTCTCTCACGTCCTGCCTTCTCTGCGCTCCTTTCTCTCACGTCCTGCCTTCTCTGCGCTCCTTTCTCTCACGTCCTGCCTTCTCTGCGCTCCTTTCTCTCACGTCCTGCCTTCTCTGCGCTCCTTTCTCTGATGTCCGGCCTTCTCTGCGCTCCTTTCTCTCACGTCCTGCCTTCTCTGCGCTCCTTTCTCTCACGTCCTGCCGTCTCTGCGCTCCTTTCTCTCACGTCCTGCCTTCTCTGCGCTCCTTTCTCTCACGTCCTGCCTTCTCTGCGCTCCTTTCTCTCACGTCCTGCCTTCTCTGCGCTCCTTTCTCTCACGTCCTGCCTTCTCTGCGCTCCTCTCTCACGTCCTGCCTTCTCTGCGCTCCTTTCTCTCACGTCCTGCCTTCTCTGCGCTCCTTTCTCTCGCGTCCTGCCTTCTCCGCGCTCCTTTCTCTCACGTCCTGCCTTCTCTGCGCTCCTTTCTCTCACGTCCTGCCTTCTCTGCATTCCTTTCTTTCACGTCCTGCCTTCTCTGCGCTCCTTTCTCTCACGTCCTGCCTTCTCTGCACTCCTTTCTCTCACGTCCTGCCTTCTCTGCGCTACTTGCTTTCACGTCCTGCCTTCTCTGCGCTCCTTTCTCTCACGTCCTGCCTTCTCTGCGCTCCTTTCTCTCACGTACTGCCTTCTCTGCGCTACTTGCTCTCACGTCCTGCCTTCTCTGCGCTCCTTTCTTTCACATCCTGCCTTCTCTGCGCTCCTTTCTTTCACGTCCTGCCTTCTCTGCGCTCCTTTCTCTCACGTCCTGCCTTCTCTGCGCTCCTTTCTCTCACGTCCTGCCTTCTCTGCGCTCCTTTCTCTCACGTCCTGCCTTCTCTGCGCTCCTTTCTCTCACGTCCTGCCTTCTCTGCGCTCCTTTCTTTCACGTCCTGCCTTCTCTGCGCTCCTTTCTCTCACGTCCTGCTAATCTGCGCTCCTTTCTCTCACGTCCTGCCTTCTCTGCGCTCCTTTCTCTCACGTCCTGCCTTCTCTGCGCTCCTTTCTCTCACGTCCTGCCTTCTCTGCGCTCCTTTCTCTCACGTCCTGCCTTCTCTGCGCTCCTTTCTCTCACGTCCTGCTAATCTGCACTCCTTTCTCTCACGTCCTGCCTTCTCTGCGCTCCTTTCTCTCACGTCCTGCCTTCTCTGCGCTCCTTTCTCTCACGTCCTGCCTTCTCTGCGCTCCTTTCTCTCACGTCCTGCCTTCTCTGCGCTCCTTTCTCTCACGTCCTGCCTTCTCTGCGCTCCTTTCTCTCACGTCCTGCCTTCTCTGCGCTCCTTTCTCTCACGTCCTGCCTTCTCTGCGCTCCTTTCTCTCACGTCCTGCCTTCTCTGCGCTCCTTTCTCTCACGTCCTGCCTTCTCTGCGCTCCTTTCTCTCACGTCCTGCCTTCTCTGCGCTCCTTTCTCTGACGTCCTGCCTTCTCTGCGCTCCTTTCTTTCACGTCCTGCCTTCTCTGCGCTCCTTTCTCTGACGTCCTGCCTTCTCTGCGCTCCTTTCTCTCACGTCCTGCCTTCTCTGTGCTCCTTTCTCTGACGTCCTGCCTTCTCTGCGCTCCTTTCTCTCACGTCCTGCCTTCTCTGTGCTCCTTTCTCTCACGTCCTGCCTTCTCTGTGCTACTTGCTTTCACGTCCTGCCTTCTCTGCGCTCCTTTCTCTCATGTCCTGCCTTCTCTGCGCTCCTTTCTCTCACGTCCTGCCTTCTCTGCGCTCCTTTCTCTCACGTCCTGCCTTCTCTGCGCTCCTTTCTCTCACGTCCTGCCTTCTCTGCGCTCCTTTCTCTCACGTCCTGCCTTCTCTCCGCTCCTTTCTCTCACGTACTGCCTTCTCTGCGCTACTTGCTTTCACGTCCTGCCTTCTCTGCGCTCCTTTCTCTCACGTCCTGCCTTCTCTGCGCTCCTTTCTCTCACGTACTGCCTTCTCTCCGCTCCTTTCTCTCACGTCCTGCCTTCTCTGCGCTACTTGCTTTCACGTCCTGCCTTCTCTGCGCTCCTTTCTTTCACATCCTGCCTTCTCTGCGCTCCTTTCTCTCACGTCCTGCCTTCTCTGCGCTACTTGCTCTCACGTCCTGCCTTCTCTGCGCTCCTTTCTTTCACATCCTGCCTTCTCTGCGCTCCTTTCTCTCACGTCCTGCCTTCTCTGCGCTCCTTTCTCTCACGTCCTGACTTCTCTGCGCTCCTTTCTCTCACGTCCTGCCGTCTCTGCGCTTCTTTCTCTGACGTCCTGCCTTCTCTGCGCTCCTTTCTCTCACGTCCTGCCTTCTCTGCGCTCCTTTCTCTCACGTCCTGCCTTCTCTGCGCTCCTTTCTCTCACGTCCTGCCTTCTCTGCGCTCCTTTCTCTCACGTCCTGCCTTCTCTGCGCTCCTTTCTCTGATGTCCGGCCTTCTCTGCGCTCCTTTCTCTCACGTCCTGCCTTCTCTGCGCTCCTTTCTCTCACGTCCTGCCGTCTCTGCGCTCCTTTCTCTCACGTCCTGCCTTCTCTGCGCTCCTTTCTCTCACGTCCTGCCTTCTCTGCGCTCCTTTCTCTCACGTCCTGCCTTCTCTGCGCTCCTTTCTCTCACGTCCTGCCTTCTCTGCGCTCCTCTCTCACGTCCTGCCTTCTCTGCGCTCCTTTCTCTCACGTCCTGCCTTCTCTGCGCTCCTTTCTCTCGCGTCCTGCCTTCTCCGCGCTCCTTTCTCTCACGTCCTGCCTTCTCTGCGCTCCTTTCTCTCACGTCCTGCCTTCTCTGCATTCCTTTCTTTCACGTCCTGCCTTCTCTGCGCTCCTTTCTCTCACGTCCTGCCTTCTCTGCACTCCTTTCTCTCACGTCCTGCCTTCTCTGCACTCCTTTCGCTCACGTCCTGCCTTCTCTGCGCTCCTTTCTCTGACGTCCTGCCTTCTCTGCGCTCCTTTCTCTCACGTCCTGCCTTCTCTGCGCTCCTTTCTCTCACGTCCTACCTTCTCCGCGCTCCTTTCTCTCACGTCCTGCCTTCTCCGCGCTCCTTTCTCTCACGTCCTGCCTTCTCTGCGCTCCTTTCTCTTACGTCCTGCCTTCTCCGCGCTCCTTTCTCTGTTCTATGGTTGCTGTGCCCCGGTTGATTGCCGAAGAGTTTTGGAGCAGCGGGAAGAAGAGGAACAGGCAGCTGAGAATACCTGACAAGCGCGGTCTCACTACTTTCTTTATTGCGGGGGCCTGCTGGAGGCCGGTGCAACTGACAGGCAGCTCTGCAAGCCCCTCTAATAGGCCCTCCGACAGGCCGCTCTAATAGGCCCTCCGACAGGCCGCTCTAATAGGCCCTCCGACAGGCCGCTCTAATAGGCCCTCCGGCAGGCAGCTCCCTCCATCCTCCAAGGCTGCAGGTAAAAGCACAAGCTATCCCCACTCCCTCTGTTATGCCCCCCCCCCCCTCCGAGGCACATAACTACCCAACTCCTGGGCATATCACTATCCCCCCCCCCGAGCACATAACTACCACCCACAGAACACATAACTACCCCCCCCGCCCGAGGCACATAACTACCCAACTCCTGGGCATATCACTACCCCCCCCCGAGCACATAACTACCACCCACAAAACACATAACTACCCCCCCCCCCTCCGAGGCACATAACTACCCAACTCCTGGACATATAACTATCCCACCCCAGAGCACATAACTACCCCCCCCCCCCCCTAGAGCACATAACTACCCCCTATGGCATATAACTTCCCCACCTCCATGGCACATAACTACAACCAAGGGCACATAAATACCCCCCTGCCCCCAAAAAATGAGAATGTACAATCAGTATCATATTCTCCTTTTAATGTAGAATAAATCTGTAATTATAAATTCAGAATCTAAATTCATATTGAGGTGCACGATATATATATATATTTGAAAGTTAATTGGGGGGGGGGATTAAGGCTCACATAGGGTGCCTAATACCTGTGTACTGGCCCTGAATTAGAGGCATGAGCAGGGGGGGGGCTTTATATGTGCATGTAGGGGAGAGCGGCATACCTACTCCTCTAACATTTCTGCTGCCTAGACTGGGGTTAGGGCTAAGGAAAGGCCCCATGAGACAGAGTAGCAGGGGAGGCAGTATCAGAGGGGGAGCGTCTCTGGGGTTTTTGTATTGCTACAAGCTTATTGCAGAAAGAATGTACATTACACAGACTACAGGAGAAGGGGAGGCAGGGGTGGGAATTAAGTTGGATTGTTGATAATAAATATACAATAAATGAATGTATTAAATAATAATGGAGCCATGTATCCTCGTGGCTACTAATCTGCCCTACCTAACACATAAATCCGGGTACCAGAGCAGGCAGTATTTGAATTAAATCTATGCACTTGCTGCTACAGCAGTAAACAACTCCCTTGAGTGACAGGGGGGTGGGCCTAAGGCCTGTGTTCTGCCCTATCAGGGGCTTCGACCTAGGACCTTCCTCCTGGATACAAAAGGGACTTCATATCCAACTTTAGTTGTTGGAAGTGTGGAGCCAGGGCTCTGGCCATCTTCCTTCCCCTCCCTCAGGGGAGTGGGACACTACTCCTTACTCCACCAGGGAGTAAAGGATGGACCTTTGGGGCCTCATGCCCGGGGGTTGATTCCAGGGACCAGGGAGAGAAAAGAGTGTACATGTTAGTATGCTGACTGAAGAGTAAAGAACCATCTTTGTTTTATACTCCTGCCTGAGACTGCACTTTATCAGGGGGAGTGCAAGAGGGTTGTCCTGCAGGAACTGCACCCAGCCCTGCTGGAAATGGAGGCGCTGCACCCATGAAGAATTGGGAAGATCCATAAAGCCTGTCCTGTTCGTCCCCAACTAACACCGGCGGACACTCAGTATCCTGTAAGCATTGCAGGTGAGCAACACAACAACAGGTAACAGTGAAATCTCCCAGAAATCTCCTGCACTCCTGGATCCAGCAGGGGAAGGAGGCAACGTGTTAACGAGCTATTCAGTGTCACCCCTGGGGGCGTAGCCAGACGTGAGCTACCTCGCCCTCAGTAGCGCATGTTGAGGCAAGGAGTAGGAGCAAATCACCACTGTTCCCGTGCAACATCCCCACTATGGCCGAGAGCACAGTATCTCAATGTCTGCTAGCAGGAGGCTTCCAGGTAGTAAAGTGAAGGGGGGGAGTTTCCTGCAATGTATTTGCCCCGGCTGCAATTTCCCAGGCAGAGACGTGAGCCAAAAATCCAAATGCCGGCGATGTGGGACTCCTCACCTTAAGCCCAAGGTGTCGCTACCACCCGTCGGGAAGATGCGGCGTGTCTGCAAAAGTGTGTGGACTGGACCACAGCATCGGGAGCAGACACTCCAAGGAAACCGTGTGTCCCGGTAGCAGTTAACATAAGAGACTTACCTGGTGAGATGACCGCCCGGGAGGAGGCTGAGGCACTACTGCTGGTGGGGCAGCGGCAGTGAACACCTCCCTAGAGTGACAGGCGGGGGGTGCCTAAGGCCTGTGTGGTGCCCTATTAGGGGACCAGACCTAGGCCCCTCCCCTACACTGGCCCCTCCCCTACACCAGGGAGTAGGATACACCTTTGGGGCCTCATGCCCGGGGGTTGATTCCAGGGACCAGAGAGAGAAAAGTGTGTATGTTAGTATGCTGTATGAAGAATAAAGAACCATCCTTTGTTTTATACTCCTGCCTGGGACTGCAGTTTATCAGGGGGAGTGCAAGAGGGCTGTCCTGCAGGAACTGCACCCAGCCCTGCTGGAAATGGAGGCGCTGCACCCATGAAGAACTGGGAAGATCCCTAGAGCCTGTCCTGTTCGTCCCCAACTAACACCGGCAGACACTCCGTATCCTGCAAGCCTAGCAGGTTAGAGCAGAGAGAGCAGAGAGAGAGCAGAGAGAGAGCAGAGAGAGAGCAAAGAGCAGAGAGAGAGCAAAGAGCAGAGAGAGAGCAAAGAGCAGAGAGAGAGAAAAGAGCAGAGAGAGAGCAAAGAGCAGAGAGAGCAAAAAGCAGAGAGAGCAAAGAGCAGAGAGAGCAGAGAGCAGAGAGAGCAGCTAGAGGAGAGAGTAGAGAGAGTAGAGAGAGCAGAGAGAGCAGTGAGCGCAACGAGAGCAGAGAGAGTAGTGAGAGTAGAGCGTAGAGTAGAGAGTAGTGAGAGTAGAGAGAGCAGAGAGTAGAGAACGTAGTGAGTAGAGAGAACAGAGAGCAATGAGAGCAGAGAGAGCAGAGCAGTGAGTACAGTGAGAGTAGAGAGAGTAGAGAGAGCAGTGAGAGCAGAGTAGTGAGAGCAATAAGAATAGAGAGAGTAGTGCGAGTAGAGAGTAGATCGAGCAGTGAGAGTAGAGAGCAGAGAGCAGTGAGAGCAGAGTAGTGAGAGCAGTGGGAATAGAGAGCAGCGAGAGTAGAGAGAGCAGCGAGAGTAGAGAAAGCAGTGAGAGCAGAGAGAATAGAGAGCAGTGAGAGTAGTGAGAGCAGTGGGAGCAGAGAGCAGAGAGAGCAGTGAGAATAGAGAGAGCAGTGAGAGCAGAGAGTAGAGAGAGCTGTGACAGTAGAGAGCAGCGAGTAGAGAGAGCAGTGAGAATAGAGAGAGCAGTGAGAGCAGAGAGAATCGAGAGTAGTGAGAGTAGTGAGAGCAGTGGGAGCAGAGAGAGTAGTGAGAATAGAGAGAGCAGTGAGAGCAGAGAGCAGTGAGAGTAGAGAACGTAGTGAGAGCTGTGGGAGCAGAGAGAGCAATGAGAATAGAGAGTGGTGAGAGTAGAGAGTAGATCGAGCAGTGAAAGCAGAGAGCAGTGAGAGCAGAGAGTAGAGAGAGCTGAGAGAGTAGTGAAAGAGTACAGAGAGTAGAGAGTAGAGAGAGTAGAGAGAGCAGTGAGAGTAGTGAGAATAGAGAGAGCAGTGAGAGTAGAGAGAGCAGTGAGAATAGAGAGCAGTGAGAGTAGAGAGAGCAGTGAGAATAGAGAGTAGAGAGAGCAGTGAGAGTAGAGATAGCACTGAGAGTAGAGAGAGCAGTGAGAGCAGTGAGAGCAGTGAGAGTAGAGAGAGCAGTGAGAGTAGAGAGAGCAGTGAGAAGAGAGAGCAGTGAGAGTAGAGAGAGCAGAGAGAGCAGAGAGAGCAGAGAGAGCAGTGAGAGTAGAGAGTAGTGAGAGTAGAGAGAGCAGTGAGAATAGAGAGAGCAGTGAGAGTAGAGAGAGCAGAGAGAGCAGTGAGAGTAAGAGAGCAGTGAGAGCAGTGAGAGTAGAGAGTAGTGAGAGTAGAGAGAGCAAGATCAGAATATGAAGGTGGAAAGGCTGCATTATACATCCATAAGATTTTACTGAGTACGGTATAAGTGGCAAAATCAGAAATATCAGTGAACATATGGCACTATTTGATTGCCCTTTGGCTGCTGCATTTGCTCCCACTCTGGTGTTAATCCTAGAAAGGTCTGAGGCGAAGTGAGGAGCACAGAGGAGCACAGCGGGAGGAGACGCAGATCCTCAAATCTTCATAACTGTGTCTGTCTTTCCCCCATGTTAACTCTTTCCACACTGGCATGGTGGACAGGAGCAGTGAGAGTGACGACGAACATGAAGACAAAGACTCTCCTAGGGTCTTCACGGTTAAAAGGTGGGCTGTAATATCCTTGGAGACTGCGATGACACACTGTATGCGTTTCACAAAAGGGTGGCTGGCTTTTCAGAAAGGTGTACTAAACCGGAATGGTTATTATACCAAACAAGCATAAATAACGTCACCTTAAAGCTTGCATAAACATCTTTATCCCAATAAAAAAACACTGCATTGGCGTGATCGCACTTTATAGAATAAGGGCTCTAGTTTCCATTGTATTCAATGGTAAAACTTGCACAGAATATTACAATATTCAGTATCCCAAAAGTAAAACGGATAATTCTCAGACGTTTCCCCTGTGTGTGTGAGTCAGGACCTCGGGTATACACACTGAATAAAACCTATAGTTGTAGGGAAAAAATAAAATCAAGTGTGTCGATTAATTAGAGGAATTAGGCAGACAGCTGTGTTGAGTCGTAGAATTAATTTATATTTTAATAGTTAGGGCGAGAAGACTTCTGTTTTATTTGCTAAAGTCTCCCAGGTAAAAAACTGAACTGAAACCGCACAAAAGAATCGCAGCACGTGTATTAAAGGGACAAATGTAGCGCCAAAATGTCGCCTATTTAATGTGACATTAACCGAAATTAACGGCCGTTAATCATAACACAGTATTTACTAAAGCAAATGACATTATCTTGGATTTACTCCGGGTAAATGACGACCTTGCTTTTTTTAGGTAACGTCTCTTTATTTGCCCTGACGTAACGGGGGCTCCGAACTCCACGGAGGGCGAGACGCCCACGCGCTTATATAACTGCAAATAGTTTAACCTCTACTGCAAGGGCTCAGACTTATGTTACCGGGGATATATGCCAATACAAATATGTTATTCACATTATTCAAATCATTTCCTGTATATTTCCCACATTTGTGCCTGTGGATTACCTGGTGATGTTGCATCAAATCAGGCGAAACATGCATGCAAATTATATGAAATTGCGCGATTTTTTTATTTATAGCTCATTTTTCATGTACAGTATATAGCAAAAACGCGTTGCATTGGCAATTTCGTGTTTAATGTACTCAAGTATTTATTAAGCAAAAAATTCAGAGACTAGCTTAAAAAGAAAGATTTTTTGCATTTTTCAATTGACCCAAGAAGTAACAATTTTAACGGTGCCTGATATTTTTTAAAGAATTACATTGATATGTAGTTTCATTTTCCCAGCTACCTGTCGAACTTCAAGTTAAACAAAGGCAATCTGTATTCTTAACTATATTCATTTAAAGCGTGTGTGTACATTGCCTAACACTATTCCTGTTTGAGATGATATAAATGTTGAAGTTAAATCTCTGTGGTAAAAAGTTAAGTTGTAATAATTCATGCTTGTGTGTTTTTGATGCTCTTTTGCAATATTGTTGGAATGAAAAACATTCTTACATGTTACATGTAATATAACGGCGCTATGCGAGAAGCAGAACTGTTTGCATATGTTTTATTAATGAACATTCTCGTTCAATGTTTCATGTGACTTGTAAATATATTTCATGTTTGCATGATCCACTTGGCCGCCTGGTATGGAAAAGCTCCCTGAAGCATACACTTAATTAAAGACCAGAATAATACTCTGGTGCACAATGTCAGTAAGTCATGGAGGCGCTTTGCGTTGTCTTAAGCATAACAAGGGTTCCAACATGATTGCACTTATTTTAAAGTGTTACTTTGTACATTTGTGAGACAAACATTCACAATTCTTTGCGTGCAGCACTTCGTGCTCCACAAACGTCCCGTTGGCACATCGGAGGGGCACTTTCATCGCTTCGGTCTGGGTAGCAGAACAACAGATGCACTGATCTTCCATGCTATGCGTTTCAATAGCGTAGATGGACTTGCTTGTGCATTTGCCCTATAACAGGAAAACAAGTAAATACAGATATATAAAAAAGAATATGAAAACATTCAATGTAAGAATATCTTATGAATAAAGGGACCATACACAATATGTTTTGAAGCTGTCCTCCATATACTGGTGAACATTTTAATCCCATTCATTTGAATGGAGCAGAATGCTTCAACGGCCCAGGGTAGTTACATACAGTAGTTACATAGATGAGGTTGAAACAAGGCGTCCATCTAATATGGCCCTCAAGTTCAAGCTACAGTATGTTAAAACCAGATGATGGAGATACAAAACCAGACCACGGAGATACTCAGCATATATTTGTATCTGTATTGATCCAGAGGAAGGCAAATACAATACCCAGTGACACATTATCCAATAATGTCTCATAAGGGGAAAAATACATTCCTTCCTGACCCCAGCATTGGCAATCAGATTACTCCCTGAATCAACATCCTTCCCATGTTTACTTATTACGTATATCCCTGTATACCTTTCCTTCCTAAAAATATGTCCAACCTTTTCTTAAAAATATCTATTGTATCTGCCATCACAGTCTCCATGGATAATGAATGCCACATTTTAACCGCCCTTACTGTAGGAGAACCATTTTCTTTACTGCTGGTGAAATCTCCTTTCCTCCAATCTCAATAGATGACCCCCTGTCGTTTGTACGGCCCTTGGGGTAAATAGTTATATTTACATTTCCTTGTATTTACCCTGAATATATTTGTGAAAATTCAGATCAAATCAGATCCCCTCTTAGACGCCTCTTTTCTAATGTAATCAAAACGAATGTAGCTGGCATCTCCTCATATGTGAGACCTCCATCCCCTTTATTAATGTGGTGGCTCTTCTCTGCACCTTTTCAAGTACAATAATGTCTCTTTTATGGAGTGGTGCCCAAAACTGTACTCCATATTCAAGGTGGAGTGTCTTCACTCCATTCACAACATAATAAATATGGACCAAAGGGAGTTCTGTAATATACCTGTGACTCCCGCCATCAAGAACCCATTCGTACCACTGAGCAACAAGACGTTGCTCATTATATTAAGGTCAGGATGGAAACAATCTGCAGATAAATCCCTCTGCCTCTTTCATTCCTAATCGTCCCACTTCTCCCACTGACTCCTTTATCCCAGTTACCTAAGAAGAAGTGTCCGAACTGCTCTCTCCTGCCCCACAAGCAGCCTTCTTCACCTCTCATTTCTTTAAACATCTCACTTCTCCTCCCAGGTCCCCATCCTCAGGTGCATATTTAACTCATCTCTTTGCTCTGGCACTTTTCATTCTCTTTGTAAGCATGCCACTGTCCGACCTATTCTCAAGAATAACATCCTTGACCCGACCTCTGTTACTCACTATTACTTATTATCCATGAATAGAGATGTACATGAAGGGAGGAACGCTTGCTCTTCCATCTGAGAGCCGCTGTTTCTAGGCTGGTCGAAGGAATTTTCCCAAGCAGCACATAATTGTTTCACACGCGGTGACACGAATGGGCATTTGGCCACTAAGGGAAAACGGACATCCTCGCTGATACCAGAGGGTTTATCAAACATATCGTGTCATTATGGACTTTTATTAGTAGAGTAGTTGGTGTGACAAGAGTTACAGTACCGTAATATAGGGTTAAGAACAACTATTCCAACACAAAACGTACTTTTCCCCCCTAATAATCTGGTATAGAAAAACCATGTCACTTTGTAGTGTTCATGTAACAGTTTGTAACACCGTTTGCTGAGCGTAATGTGCCACGGCTCTGTTAGAAACACTAACAGAAAAAGGAATGTTGATATATTACATTTTCTTACCTCACAGTAGTGAATATATAGCTGTTTTTCAGTCATGCAGTCATCTATCCTAATGTATTTCAGGAGTGCAGTAATTTGTTTGCATTCTGCCTCCACACCTGCAGCATCGCATGAAGAACAGAGTTAAAAGGGGTTTCATTATCTGGTCATTAGAAACAATATGCTATTGTCTTTTTATTGAGCAGATACCGCTTTCAAACTGATTATTTGAAGCGTTTAATATTAGGTTATTGATATAGTAAACAATAAGATGATGCATGAATGAAGGAAAACAATATCATTTCAGACATTGCCCTGAAATATAAATACACCGTATTGCATTATAAAGCAGTAATTGGTATAAAAGCACACTACAGATTCAATTATCTGCTGAATCGAGATAACAGAAACAGGACGATAGCCTTCAATAGTTCCATGCTTGCAGTTGCTCGCTTCTGCTGTTTACTTAGGCCTAGATTTACATGCTAAGACATTAAACACAGACACCCCGCGTGCGCACATTCACACGCCTCAGGCAGGTCTGTAACCGCCGTTCCCCATTATCGCTTAGCAACCAGTGCTTCCACATACAATCCCGCCAGGGATTCTGGGTAATGGCATGCAAATGAGCACAGTGTGTCACTCTTTACTTCATAGGCCGCGGACATACAAAAGGCCGCTCCTCAATGAGTACGGTCACAGAGCGCGCGGCGGCGCAGCCGATTTCTCGCGCATCAAAATAATTTCATTTTGTCACGCGACGGCAGAGTCACGTGTAACGGTTCAGCCAATGAGGGCAAACCGCTCGCATGACATCACGGGCACACCCCTCCAGATCCCGTGGCCTCGGATCGCCTCTGCAGCAGGCTCGCAACGCCACGCGCTCCGACGCACACACGCGCGCCTGCTACATCCGGGGCCTTATGCCAAGACATGGAATACATGACAGCCAATGTATTTAAAGCTTGTTCTGATGTTAGTCATGTCAGTGAAACGTCTCCCACTCAGATAGTGCTGCGGTGGGCTCTCGATGTCATTACTGTGAGCAAGACTGGGACAGGCTACACACAAACGCACAACCATATCTCGTCTGATTAGCATCTGGGTTTCTAGGGCACCTTAAATTAGGTTTTAATAAGGACTATGAGTTGTTTACAGAAATACAATTTCAGTATATTAATATTTAGGCAATTGCGGAAAAGTCCTAGATGTCTTGTAACGGTAATTATACCTTTCTGCGTGATGTATACAATCGAAGCATTAATACATTACTTTGACCTCTGTTCCTATCAAAGAAATCCAGCCAACAAATGAATATAGCGTAAATACAGTAATTCTAAAGTAAACATTATGGGCCTCATGCAGAGAGCAGCGCTATTTCAAATCTCGCCATTTTTTGGGGAAATTCGCGCAGAAAACTGCCGAAAATGGCGAGTAACGGAAAACGCGCCATTTTTTTTTTTCGTTTTCAAAATCTCGCCGCGCGGCTGGCGAGAACCTACATCTCGCCAGTTTTAAAAATATCCTAATGCAGAGAGCCGCGAACGGCATCTAGCGGCTGTTCGCGCCAAGAAAATGGCGCGATTTGCTAGTATTTGCCTCGCCAAGAAAAGTTGGCAATTACATGGAGCTCGCCGCCTATAGGAAAGGGAAAAAAAATGCGCGATTTTTTTTTAACACATTTCTGCAGCGCGCATCTCTCCAATTCTAACTCGCCACACGCATTAATGCCAAACATTGCAGAATTCGCACATTTCTGCATATGGAGAATAAAACTCTCCAAAAAAGCTACTTTTTATTAAACTCTCCAATTTTAAAATTCGCTGCTCTCTGCATGAGGCCCTATATTTTAAATATACTTATCAGAATATGATTAAGAAAAATGTGAAAGAAAGATTTACTTACAAGTTTCACAGCAGGTATTATCTATTTCTTTAACTTTACCCTACAAATAAAGAGCATATAAAGATGAGTGTTACTTATAGTACTTCAACTATAGCAACTAAAACAGTGCATGCTCATTAATAGTGTCCCGTATACTGCACGTATCGAGATACATAGGAAATACATTCATTTAAATATGCAAATATTACACGTGGTTACATTTGTGTTAACAAAAATTTGCTAATTCTGCCTGATTTGAGAATATTGGGGAACATTTCACACATCTTTAGTTTTCTGCATTTTTGCTTTGCCTGAAAACCTCTGAAAATATTATTTCTAAAAAAACAATCACAAGAACAAAACATAATCTGTGATATTGGTCCAATTTCTAGCCATCGACTTATCCAGTATACCGCCTAAAACACTCTTCTATACAATACGTGGAGATGTGTCTCTTAAAAATGTTGTGAAAACACGACCCCTAAGAAGACTTCTGATGAGGAAACTACAACCGCAAGAATGGCCGAGGGTAGTGTGCCACCGGGTGAGGCAGACCTTGCTGACCAGGACTATTATTCTTTAAGGAGGAGTAAGAGGGCGGCCAAGTCTCTCAAGCCTTCCTCTGACTATAGGGGTGGGAAAATGATTATGATAGAGGGTATGATGTGGCAGAGAGTGTTACGTCTGGGGGAAGTCAAAGCAATGTTGGTAATATCTAATATGTCAGGGTTCTCACGCACCACCACACAGGGTCATCGTTAGCAGCGCCACTGGAGTCTTTACCCTGGTGGCGTCCTAGATTCCGAGGATATGTGCCGTACATGGACCGCACTGGACTCCTGCTAGAAATGGGTGATGTGGTAGATCATTGGTGGGCGGTAGGAGATTTCAGCCCCGAGGAGGCCACAGAGGCCATGAGATGCAGGGAGCAAGAGATAAGGTAAGTACAGCCCAAGGCAGTGGCCTTAAACAATTACAAACCCCCGGTTCAAGAACCGATGTTCTGTGTTCAGCCAGGTCAGGCTGAAGGTCGCCAGTTAACTAAAATTAGCCGAGCGGCATGTTGTACAAAAGTACAGGTACTCACATGGGTTCGAGTACCCATATGTTCCTGAATCGTTGATGAGGGAGATTGACGAGAATAGGGAAACGTGGCTAATCGAGGCCGTTAGGTCCTATGTTCTAGAACATAGTGGGAGTACCTTCAAAAATTTGAAAGAAAGAGTGGCCTACTTAGTCGGAGTATGGAAAGTAGGGAGATCAGTGCACATAGACCGGGTGGAGTATGTATCCGAACGGTACCCCAAGAGGGTGTTCTCCATTACTGTGACTGATGACTCAGGAGCCATAGTAAGAAAGCCGGATCCTGAGCACTATTATTGATAAGGTTCTCCATCTAGGGAAAGACCCTTGTTCTGTAAGGCAGCCATTTTATGGTTGTAGTCAAACAAGCTGCTACATGGTTTTAGTAAGCTGTAATGTACTGTGCCCACTGAAAATGTTATCATGCATATTGAATGTGATAATCACTTTTGTGACGTTGTTATCTTGTTATGTTCAGGTTACATTCAAGGATGGTACCCGTAAATTTAGAACCCAAGCGGGGTCGTTGGGATTCCACCAACGGGAGAGTGTAGCCAGGTCACCTGATGGCTACTATTCTGCCCCTGTACTGGTAGTAAGCCCTGGTACAATCAGGTTGCCAGTAGTTGATATGGGGGTTTCCCCCTCCTAGGAGCTGCACTTGAGTGACAGAGGGAGGCAGTGACATCAGGCCTGGGCATGACCAATCATGAGACAGACCTGGTGGCCTACTCCTGGCTGTATAATAAGGGCAGTGCCGCCGCAAATTTGTGAGTGCCTCTACCTTCTTGAGAGGGGCAGGTCACACAGCCAAGAGCCTGACTATTGGGCCTACTCTGGTCCTCTTCCCTCTGGGGGAGAGTGAATGTGTACCATACCTCTGCTAGAGGGGCGGGGAGGAGCTGGGACTGCTGTGGGTGCCCTTGGCCTGTAGTAAATGTCCAGGGACCACCCTTCAGTGGTAGCTGAGAGACTGCATCGGGTAGAATGCTACCTTGTTACTGTGCTGTACAGTGAGGACAATAAACCGTTCCTGTTATTATACCTCCTGCTTGGTGTGTGATCTTACTGGGGGGAGAGGTAATCGTTCTACCGTGGGAGATCACCTTTAGTTCCCTGGAACCTACAGCAGATGGAGGCGCTACACTGCTAAAGAATATGTAGGGTATGAACCCCAGAAGCCTAGTCCTGTGTCCCCACTAATACCGGCGGATGACTCAGCCCTCCTGTTACCAGCAGGTATCATGCACCATACAATCAGTAATGGCCAAATGTCCCACCGGGTGGGGGAAACACCGTTACAGTTAGATCATGCCATCAGCACTTAATCTGTACACAATGATTTGGGGTTTTATTCAGGCCTCACATCCTGTGCAAGGTATGAATGAGCAAGGCCAAACCTCAGTAGTTTTTGATAATGACTTAAGATCTTTAACATATTTAAAAATATATAAACACACGTATATTCAAAGTGATAAAAAATTGTATTTAACCAAGAGAACATATAAACATACATATCCACCCACCTTGTCATATAACACTTACCCCGTCTGCCAAACATTTCTCGCGATCAAAGGGTGGGCAGCCAGTTATTTTCGTTTCCAGGGAGAAATCTCCTCTATCGTTTATTTTACAGGAATAACTGTCACATCCATTTCTTATAGATTCATTTGGCTGCAAAGATTGAATTCTCATATGATGTTCTACACATATATACAAGCACATATATTACAAGCACACATATTACAAGCACATATATTACAAGCACACATATTACAAGCACACATATTACAAGCACACATATTACAAGCACACATATTACAAGCACACATATATACAAGCACATATATTACAAGCACACATATTACAAGCACACATATTACAAGCACACACATATTACAAGCACACACATATTACAAGCACACACATATTACAAGCACACACATATTACAAGCACACACATATTACAAGCACACATATTACAAGCACACATATTACAAGCACACACATATTACAAGCACACATATTACAAGCACACATATTACAAGCACACACATATTACAAGCACACACATATTACAAGCACACATATTACAAGCACACACATATTACAAGCACACACATATTACAAGCACACACATATTACAAGCACACACATATTACAAGCACACACATATTACAAGCACACATATTACAAGCACACACATATTACAAGCACACATATTACAAGCACACACATATTACAAGCACACACATATTACAAGCACACATATTACAAGCACACACATATTACAAGCACACACATATTACAAGCACACACATATTACAAGCACACACATATTAAAAGCACACACATATTACAAGCACACATATTACAATCACACATATACAAGCACATATAAAAATGATACAGTAAATTCCTGTTTAGACATGCAGGGAAGACACCTCACAAAAAAAAACATGCTCAAAAGGGGTATCTCACTCAAACAAAGTATCCTGTGAACTTTTTGATAGCCCCCTTTTTGTTTTTACATTACACTGAATTTATTAAAATAATGTTTTCTACAGTATGCAAAATCCTGATAATATTCAACTAATAATACTTTCACTCTGCATGGATTACATTACAACCATTAAAGAGAAAGGATACGTGATACAAATATCCCCTGTGCAAATCATAATAACAAGTTAATACAGAATACTTTCCAGTCACTGTTTGGTAACATATTAGCCAGCATCATGTTATGGAGGGAGAGTAGCTACGAGTGTGTCTGCATGTCTTCTACAGGTCCCAACCCTGGTTCACCGCATACAGTAGATACATGTAACACAGTGGCTGAGTTTTAGACACTGATTCTGGGTAGTGATGTACAAATAAGCACCCAAAGGACAGTCTACAGCTATTGTCTGCTGCATTAACTCGCCAACATCGCAAACTCTTTTTAAAGGAAGATACAGAATCAGCGACTAAGCTCAAATCAATGAGCCCAAAAAGACAAAATAGTTGTTTTTGAGTGGGTCCTGTGGTTCTGTATCTCTCTTGACCCAAGCGTAGCTGTATAAGATGATTAATGCAGGAGCAAAAGCTCGAAGGAATCCATGGTATAAAGTGGATTGGAAGCAGAAAGTGACAGTCCTATTTGCATTTCACTACCCATAACCGTTATTAGCAGCGTAATCATTGTATGACGTGACAACACCGGGAAGCACAAGTCTGTGGAAGACATACAAACACATTTATGGGTGTTCTATCTTTTTAAAAAAATATAAGAGTTGGGTTTATCATTCGTCAGAATAAAATGATAATCTCAACCCGGGACAAACGTTACACTATATGGGCCATGGGTAATATACTCAGTTTATGTATCTTAAACAGATATAGGAAACCCAGTACTCAAAACCAAAATTAGGAGTTAGCTTTAAAATACTTTACCCCAGCGATTGCACTGCCCATACAGCAAAAATCTCATTTCCTGCTGAAAGAAGTTCAACCTTCGGAAAACCCTTCCTGAACTTTTCTTTTTAAGTTACAATATACAGAGGTTATTGACATCTGATTTGTGTCTAGTTAAATAGAGAAAGCAATGTGGCTGCCATATGCCCGGTTTGAAAATATGTGGATTTAATTGACACCTATTCAGCCAAACTGATTAGAATGTTGAAAACCAACCTTTACGTAAATAATTGTTCCATTTTTCATCCTTACGGAGCAAGAAGTTGGCATACATTTCCCACAGCAGGATCCAGTAACTTTCTGCAAAATGGAATTCTGAAAAGAAAATAGAGTTACACAGCTTGGTGGCTGCAGGGACACTGACCGCTGGCTGCAGGGGCAAAGACCGGTGGCTGCAGGGACACTGACCGGTGGCTGCAGGGATAGAGACCGGTGGCTGCAAGGACAGAGACCGGTGGCTGCAGGGACACTGACCGCTGGCTGCAGGGACAGAGACCGGTGGCTGCAGGGACAGAGACCGGTGGCTGCAGGGACAGAGACCGGTGGCTGCAGGGACAGAGACCGGTGGCTGCAGGGACAGAGACCGGTGGCTGCAGGGACAGAGACCGGTGGCTGCAGGGACAGAGACCGGTGGCTGCAGGGACAGAGACCGGTGGCTGCAGGGACAGAGACCGGTGGCTGCAGGGACAGAGACCGGTGGCTGCAGGGACAGAGACCGGTGGCTGCAGGGACAGAGACCGGTGGCTGCAGGGACAGAGACCGGTGGCTGCAGGGACAGAGACCGGTGGCTGCAGGGACAGAGACCGGTGGCTGCAGGGACAGAGACCGGTGGCTGCAGGGACAGTGACCGCTGGCTGCAGGGACAGAGACCGGTGGCTGCAAGGACAGAGACTGGTGGCTGCAGGGACACTGACCGCTGGCTGCAGGGACAGAGACCGGTGGCTGCAAGGACAGAGACCGGTGGCTGCAAGGACAGAGACCGGTGGCTGCAGGGACACTGACCGCTGGCTGCAGGGACAGAGACCGGTGGCTGCAAGGACAGAGACCGGCGGCTGCAGGGACAGTGACCGGTGGCTGCAGGGACAGAGACCGGCGGCTGCAGGGACACTGACCGCTGGCTGCAGGGACAGAGACCGGTGGCTGCAGGGACAGAGACCGGTGGCTGCAGGGACAGAGACCGGTGGCTGCAGGGACAGAGACCGGTGGCTGCAGGGACAGTGACCGGTGGCTGCAGGGACAGTGACCGGTGGCTGCAGGGACAGAGACCGGTGGCTGCAGGGACAGAGACCGGTGGCTGCAGGGACAGTGACCGGTGGCTGCAGGGACAGTGACCGGTGGCTGCAGGGACAGAGACCGGTGGCTGCAGGGACAGAGATCGGTGGCTGCAGGGACAGAGATCGGTGGCTGCAGGGACAGAGACCGGCGGCTGCAGGGACAGTGATCGGTGGCTGTAGGGACAGAGACCGGTGGCTGCAGGGACAGTGACCGGTGGCTGCAGGGACAGTGACCGGTGGCTGCAGGGACAGTGATCGGTGGCTGCAGGGACAGTGACCGGTGGCTGCAGGGACAGTGACCTGTGGCTGCAGGTACAGTGACCAGTGGCTGCATGGACAGTGACTTTGTTAGTCCCATGCTGTGCTTAAAAGCTGTATGAACAAAGCTCTCAAATGGACGGGTCAGAGGTATAATGATAAGGGGAACAAGGCCGACAGACTTCTCGCTAGCAAGTTAAGAGGAATACAAAAAAGATCACAAATAACAGCGATCAAAAATAGATCTGGTGATAATAATAATATAACGAGAAAAAAAATAGCAGAAGAATTCCCCAAATTTTACACTAAACTATATAACTTGAGAACTCGATCTGCTAATCCAAGCACCGCCGACTTGGAGGCGATTACAGACTATCTAGATGATTGTAACTTACCCTCCCTGACAGAGGAGGAAAATGCCGTGCTGAACGCTAAAATATCACTGGAGGAATTGACGGCGGCAGTGAAGGCATCAAAAATTTCCAAAACACCGGGCCCTGATGGCTTTACAAATGTCTACTGTAAGAAATTCCTACCTATACTGTCCACCCACTTATTGAGTTTGTTCAATTCATTTTTGGAAGGGAACCCAATCCCATCATCAATGTCATCAGCTAACTTGGCTATAATACACAAAGAAGGGAAGGACCCGACTCAATGCGGACGTTATAGACCAATTTCACTATTGAACAATGATCTTAAATTGTATAGTAAGATATTGGCGAACAGACTGAATCCCATACTACCTAGATTAATCCATATGGATCAGGTTGGTTTTGTCTCGGGCCGCCAGGCCTCGGACAATACCCATAAAATAATTAATATAATTGATCATGTCCCCATGACCAGGTCGAAAGCAATGCTATTGAGCCTGGACGCAGAGAAGGCATTCGATAGAATTGATTGGCTATTCTTGGATAATAAATGAAAAAATAAGTTGCATTGTGCATAATACAGTGGATAATACACTGAAAAAAATTGGCTTTAAGGACTCATTTTTGGAAGGAGTCCGGGCACTCTATCAGAATCCGTCCGCCATGGTCAGACTCCCAGGCGGAAACTCTGAGAGGTTCCACATTAAAAATGGAACAAGGCAGGGTTGCCCCCTGTCCCCCCTTCTCTTTGCCCTCACGAATGAACCACTAGCGACCAAAATACGAAATAACACCAATATACAGGGTATCATTATTGGAAAAACAAATTATAAAAGTTCCCTCTTCGCTGATGATATCATTCTAACTTTGACCAAACCCCAAACTTCCCTTCCTAACCTTCAAAAGGCACTGACGGACTTTGGCAAAATATCAGGATACAAAATAAACAGCGAAAAATCCGGAATCCTAAATCTTACCCTCCCAGACCCTGAAGTGAAACTACTCAAATTGAATTTTAGCTATATATGGTGCTCTTCATGCATTGAATACCTGGGAGTAACTGTATCAAGGCACTATCTGGCTTTATATCAGGATAACTACCCAGCTCTCTGGGAAAAGATCAAAAAATACCTAGATCAGTGGGAAGGTCACCAGATTTCATGGATCGGAAGAATGACATCAATTAAGATGAATATACTCCCCAGATTATTATACTTTTCCCAAACACTTCGGGTCCATGTCTCTGGCACTGAACCGAAAAACATTCAAAATAGGCTGTTTAAATTCATCTGGCGGGGCAAGAGACCCAGAGTCGCGAGATCGGTCCTGCTGGCACCAAGTCAAGGGGGGGCATGGGAGTCCCAGATATACACAAATATTACCTTGCTGCCCAATTAAAACAAGCAGTAATGTGGAACACAGACCCAGCCCAATGCTGCTGGATCAAAATAGAGTCACACTATGCCAGAACGCCTTCTCTGCCAGCTTGTCTCTGGAGCTTAGACAGAGGAGATAGACAATCCCATAACCTAAAACTAAAGGCGACGATACACACTTGGGAGGTCTGGTCAAAGTGTAAGACCAGATTTGGGCTGTCCTCCCCCAACTCTCAACTTACGCCTATATTCAACAACCCAAAATTTCCCCCGGAATGTGGATCCAAGCTGTTCGAACAATTAAAAACGAGGGGAATTGGGGCGATTGTGGATCTCTTAAGCCTTGGGAAGCTCCTGAGTTATCAAGACATCCGGGCTAAATACAATATTAGAGAATTAGACACATTCAAATACCTTCAAATCCGACATTTTATCCTTAAAACATGCCCACTTCCGGAATTCCTTTCTCTCACCAAGTTTGAACATTTGTGTAAAGTTAACACCCATCAAAAGGGACTAATTTCAGAAATATACACTGAATGAGAGAAACCAGTGGTCCCCCCACACCACGACTACATGTTCAAATGGGCAGCAGACTTGAATATTACTATAGAGAGAGATTTGGGATGAAATCTGGAAGGCAGCCTCAGGAACATCCATATGCACCACAACAAAGGAGAACATCTATCAAATCCTATATCACTGGTACCTTACCCCAGTGCGGTTAAATCAAATCTACCCCCTGGCATCAGATCTGTGTTGGAGAGGCTGTGGACATAGAGGGGACATGGGCCACATCTGGTGGACATGTTCGGAAATTGTGAAATATTGGACCAAGGTCCAAAATTTGATAAAAGAGGTCACCTGGAGTTACCTATCGATCCACTGACCTTCCTACTGGCCAGGCCAATTCCCGGAATTAACCGCCCAACTAGGAAATTAATCTCCTTTATCCTTACTGCGGCTAGATGTGAGATAGCGGCCTCCTGGAAGAAACTAACCTCCCCCTCCAAAAGAACTATAAAAAAGAGGATCAACGAGGTGATGCTTATGGAGAAGTTGACGGCTATCCTTAGGCAAAACCTATTTGCATTTTATAAAGTTTGGGAGCCCTGGATACTTTTTCTTAGATGAAGGCAACCCACACACATTAGATAGAGATATCGCTTTTCCAGATGAGGACTACTAGGACACTTCGAGTTCAAGTCTCCAAACTAACAAAACCAGGAACACGGCACCCAGGGAGGGCGGGAGGGCACCCACCCTCCCCCTCCCTCTTGTCAGTTGCCACCCTCCCCCCCTCCCCTCCTCTCTTGCCTTCCCCCTCTGAAGGCCTCCCCCTCTACGACAATCAAGGTTGTCATTCTTTTCCCCCAAAATGTAAAATTGTTCTTGTATTAGGCTGTACAGTTTGTATGACAAATCATTGTGGTATTACTGCCTAATAAAACTATTTGAAACAAAAAAAAAAAAAGCTGTATGAATGGCCATGCATCAGCTTAAATGGGCTCCATGTGAATGGATATTCCAGGCAAAAGGTGATACATTGTGTGCTCATTTGCATGTCATTTCCCAGAATCCCTTGCTGCAGTGGGAGCACTGTATGCTGGTTGATAATGTTTGAAGGGCAGGGTTGCAGACCTGTCTAAGACATGTGACTGTGCTCACAAGTGATAATCTTTATTGGCTATATGCTAACGGTGGAGGTTTTTTGTCGCCTTTTTCACCCACCATAACCTAAAATATATATATATAACGGAAATAGCCATGTTAGTCCAGTTGCGATAATGCAGAATAAATTAGTTTTTCAGTATTAGGTGATACTTTTTTTATTTGGACTAACAATTTCTGTCATAGGACAAACTTTCGAGAGTTCTCCTCTCTTCCTCAGGTTGGCAATACTGATATACAAAGGTTTCTATGGCTAAAACAGTGTAGGGGGAAAAAAAAATCCAGATATGTACTGTAGATAAGGTAGGGTGTTAAAAGTGTTTGAAGCCAGGGGAGGGTCAGCAATACTGATATACAAAAGGTTTCTATAACGTAGACAGGGATTGGGAAGAAAAAACAAAGGAAGAATGTAGAACAGAGAGATGTATATGAGGTGGGTGGGGGAGGCACTGGAAGGGTTTTATACAGTGTTAAAAGAGATAAGAAAGGTGAGAATTGGGGATGGGGGGCTGTACATCCACACAGAGGGGGAAGAGGATGCTGGGGGGGGGGGGAGTATAGAATTGCACAATTGCAGGGAGGACCATTACAACAAATTATTATAGTGTGTAAGAAACCCCATGTCTGCATTATGTCCACTTGTTTTGGTGTCAAAGAGTCTTATCATTCTGAGTTCAAATGTTTTCCGTTCTTGGGTGCGTTTCAATATTCCATTGAGGATTTTGATTTTTAAATCATTTATGGAATGATCTGGTTGTGAGAAGTGATGTCCCACAGGTAAGCAGTATCTTCCTTCTTCGTGATGGAGTATAGAGTGTCTGTGCATATTCATTCTGCCTTGTAATTTTTGGCTGGTTTCCCCAATGTAGCAACCTTGATCACATTTGTTGCACTGAATCATATACACTATATTCCTGGATGTGCAGCTGTATGATCCTTTAACATTGAGTCTTCCATGGTTGTGACTGGCTTTGGGATATTGGCATATATGCTTGCAGAGTTTGCAACGTGTGTTGTTGCACGGTTTTGTGCCATTATCAGTGTCTTTAAGTTCGTTGTGAAGTTTTCTGTTGACTAATTTCTGTTTGAGGTTTGGTGGTTGCCGGAACGCAAGAATGGGAGGTTTGGGAAAGATTTCTTTTAATGTCGCATCCTCTTCCAGCATGGGTTGTAGATCTTTGATTATTTTTCGCATTCCCTCTAGGGTTGGGTTGTATGTGGCCACTAGTGGTATGCGTGTGGTAGGTTCTCTCTGTCTGTATTGTAGTATGTGTTCTCGTGGGGCGTTTAGTGTAGATGTAATAGTTCTGGCAATGATCTTTGGTTTGTATCCCGTATGTATGTATGTATGTATGTATGTATGTATGTATGTATGTATGTATATATATATATATATATATATATATATATATATATATATATATATATATATATGTGTGTGTATATATGTGTGTGTGTATATATGTGTGTGTGTATATATACACATATATTGACTTCCACATAATATTCTGTAGGTTATTACAATTTACAGTTCTACACTATTTAATTTACGTATTTACACTATTGCACTCTCACTCAATCATTATTAAATGTTTATTTTTAATACACATTATGGTAACATTTATTCATTTATTTTTATTTATTTACATATATTCACATTCTTAAAAATCTTTTGGCGGATTTTTAATATGCATTTTATTGTTTTATATATATATTTATATTGGCAAAGTGTAGGAGTCTGTGTCTACAGGTTCTCTGATTGTGTTATTATATGTATCTTTTGTATAATTTAGTATTGTGTCCACAGGTTCTTTTAGTTTGTGTAACTACAGTATATGTTTCTCTTGTCTAATATTGGTCATTATTAATACTGTATCATGCATTGGTGTTTATTTTGTGAATATCATTTTGTTTGGTTCATTATTATTGTATATACAGTATTATGTTTTGGGTTCATGGTTCCCCCTGTCTCAGTCCATTTCTATATCCATGTGCCAGTTGTTCTATGTTACTGTTTTTGTATATATGTTGCCTATTGTTTAAGCCTATTCACCCACAGTCCCATTCACTCATTATGGGTGGAGATTGAATTGACAATTAATCAATCTATTTGGACTATTTAAGGCGTGAGCATTTGCTCATTCCTCATCCTCTGAAGAAGTCGCCATTACCATAGCGACGAAACGCTTAAGGGTTTAACGCTTTTGGCTGAGCCCGTTGTGCCGGGGGCCGTTGTGTGGACGCACATCATCGGGAGTAAAAGGCTGCGTACACGGAAGATCACCTACGCCTACAGCTACAAGATTTGAGCTCCGAACCGGCAGAAGGACGACAGGAGACTGGCGTTCATGTCCAATGCGCATATTCTACTGATTTGCTGTGAGTGACCTTATTTGAGCTCGTGTTAATAAAACCTTTTACATATTACACTAAGGAGCCCGCGCTGTCCCTTTTTTGTTTTTTAGAAGTATCGAATAAGGTGGCTGTTCCTGCGGATAGCTGCTCGAAAGTTCCAGCGTTTTTCTACTTATACTTTTTAAGGTTTAATTATTTTTGGCTTTCCCTTCCCTTACCTTTGTCCTTCTGTATCCAATCCGTTTCCATTCCCAATTGTACTTGTTTTATATGTTGTTTGTTTGTTCTATGTGCTTTGTCTATGTGGCACATTCTATTTAAAGAGGTATTCCCTCTTTAATCCTATACTGTATTACTTTCATGCTTGTGTCGCCAGGTTACCTGATGGCTACTATTCTGCCCTTGGGCTGGCAGTAAACCCTGGTACAATCAGGTTGCCAGTAGCTGGTATGGGGGTTTCCCCCTCCAGTTTGGTACTGCACTTGGGTGACAGCAGAAGGTGGGACATCCTGTTGTAGCTGGGACAACGGGGTGCCCGCCTTCTGGCTGTACTTAAGGGCAGTACCGCCCTAAAGTTAGTAGTGTCCTTCCCCCTCCGAGGAAGGCAGGTCACACAACTGGGAGCCTGAGATTGGGGCCTTCCCATGTGCTCTTCCCTCCGGGGGAGAGTGAGTGTGGACCATACCTCTGCCAGGGAGGTGGGGAAGAGCTAGGACGGCTGCGGGTGCCCTTGGCCTGTAGTGGCGGTCCAGGGACCATCATCTGGTGAATCCTGAGAGACTGTATTGGGCAGATCCTGCCTTGTTTCTGTTACTGCAGAGTGTAGTAATAAACCCGTTCCTGTTTGAAATATACCTCCTGCCTGGTGCGTGACCTTACTGGGGGGAGAGGTGATCGGTTCTACCGTGGGAGATCGCCTTCAGTTCCTGGAGCCTACGGCAGGTGGAGCCGCTGCCACGCTAAAGATATATGGGGGGTATGAATCCCAGAAGCCTGTTCCTGTGTCCCCACTACCACCGGCGGACGACTCAGCCTCCTGTTGCCAGCAGGTACTGTATAAGCACCGCACACCCGGTATTGGCCCCTATCTGCGATCGGGTGGGGGAAACGCTGTTACACTTGATAAATAGGCTACTTACCGTTTGACAAGGCGGGCAGATCGTTTTTCTACACGTAAGTTTATAACTCAGAATTGGTGCTCTGTTCACGGTGCATTCACAGGAGGAACATTCATCGATCAGTAATCGTTCTCCAGGCTACAGAAAAAGGATAGAAAACATGAATACTTTCCATGTGAATAAGTGGAGGTTTTGCATCCCGTTCATTACCGCGTGAGAATGATACGGAGGGGATTCTTCATACATGTAACCGCACCATGATTTAGAGATTGCTTATGTACTCAATATGTTGCTGTACTTCCACTTTAATGCCAGCAAACTTTCCCCCCTTCCTATGTGTATGTGTAATAAATACACAGCGCCACGTAAAGAAGATTACTTATATTCCAATATTTTCTAAATGATTATATATTATATATTTTTTCTTAAACAGCACTGACAGTGTATTCAGTATTGTACATGGCGGAGCTGGTCAGCGCATGTCCTGAGGCCGAGCACAGGGAGATAAGGCGACTTGTGCCAAGTTACAAGGAGGAGCTGAGGTTGTGATTCAAACCAGGCTCTCCCACATCAAAGGCTGTGTTCTCACCGCTAAGCTACTTCCTCACCTCAGCCCATATGTGATATATATAATATCTCAGCATTTACTCTTACAAAGCCACCCGCAAGTCGTAAGTAACAGAACACCCCAACACGAACATTAAGGAAACATAACCCAACACAGATATGTTTACTTTGCTTACAGTAAGGTAATAATTACATGAACTATTATCCTTTTCCAAAGACATCTCCCAGTTTTGTTATATGTCATTTTTACTGTGTTAAAAAATCTGAATTGAGCAGAATTTCATCTGGAATAAAAGATTTATCTACCAACATGTTTTCATTGTTAGTTCATTGTATTTCTTAATTCATATGTTTCTTTTCAATTATTTTCATGCCGGTTAATATTCTGTTGCACCCACAAAATGTATTGTATTTTTTACTATCCTTATAAATACAATACTATATAATTTATGGAAAACATTTAATTCATGTGTTTCCCAATACAAAACAATCACGTCTCTTGATCTTAATCCACCTAGAAAGAGCACATTACTTATGCAGCTATATCTTATAATGAAAGTGTTTGTCTCAAGTCTATAGCTGCTGCATGAGAGAATTCTCTTTAAATATGATTATTTATGTTGAGGTGACAGTGTTTTATTAGAAAAACTGCACTGCATACAGAACAGTAAAACTGGTTGTATCCACCGATCAGTCCTCTGACTGTTAAAAATAGTAGAAAAATAACCAGCATGTGTTAAATCACTAAAATCAAAGCCATATTAAATCCTTTCATGTTAGTGTTCATTTGCTTGCTTTCATAATTCTCGTGGTATATTGCAGAAACAACTATAATAAACTTTGATGTGTCTGTTTAAAATGTCAATCTACTTGTCACACACGTTGTGATTAAAATATTTCTGCTGTTTATTTAGGTTTCACTAAATTACGATTGTTAAAAAGGAAACTGTGAGCTACAACTTGGGTTTTTCTGTGATATAAAATCAAAGCAACAAGGGATCTTAACAAATGTGCACTACTGTATACTGTATACATGTGATGCAAAAAAGGGAAAAAAACGAAAAGTTCGTTATTTAAATACTGACAATGGAATTGTGCTGGGTAAATCTTGGTAGATATATAGAACGTGAGGCGCTGTATTCTTAGAATAATCACTTGCATGTTTTCAAACCACCTGCGTTATGATGTCTGCAGGGAAATGGGCTACCCAGCCTAACAACCAAACAGCTGCTGCCAATCTTAATTACTCCCCTGTTCTGCATCATTACCCACTGCACCTTATTCTACATTCAAAAATTATTTTCTAAAACATATTGCTAACTAAGCAGTGGAGATGTTCACATTTGTCCCGTTTAAATTCGCTAAACCTTAATCACATTTTTGTTTGGGATTTTGCACAAATGCTAAGTCTGCATTTCCCTCAAATTGTGAACACAAAATGCACTTTCTTGAGCAATGTAACCTGCCCCTTGGTCATTTGACCGTGTAAATCTTTTGGGGGCAAACCTTACCTTTTCTCTCTCAAAATGTTCACACAAAACAGCAAATTTCGATTTATTTGGGAACTTTTGCAAAACGCTTGCACATCTTTTCTCAGCAGCAGCAACTTATTACCTGATTTATCATTAAGTGTGCAATAATACAAGGACTGTATCAAGTGAGTGGGGCTGCAACTCCCCTGCACCCAGAGTCCAGCCCCCGGCACCCCTGGTTCCTGCCCCCGGTGCCCTGACTTCCAGCCCTCGGCACCCCGGCTTCCAGCCCCTGCACCCCGATTCCAGCCCCCGCACCCTGGCTTCCAGTCCCTGGTGCCCCGATTTCCAGCCCCCGCACCCGATTCCAGCCCCCGCACCCTGGCTTCCAGTCCCTGGCGCCCCGATTTCCAGCCCCCGCACCCGATTCCAGCCCCCGCACCCGATTCCAGCCCCCGCACCCCGGATGCCAGCCCCCTTGCAATTATGATTTATTATTTAGCAGTTGCTTAAAGAACCGCAGCAAATAGTAGCTCTTCTGTATCGTTTTGATTCAAATGTGTTTGCTAGCGGTAGACAAGTTAAGTATCCAGTGCACAGACAAAGGGATGTACAGTATGCATTCTGTGTTTTTAACAAAATGCCCTCTTTGTTTAAATGCATGAAGCCCCTGAATTACAGTATGTCTTTTTTTCTAAGTGTTAATGTCCGTAAATGTGGATCTCCATCAAATTCAACAGCACTGAAAAGCAAACCTTTCAAGCCCCACAGAGGCACGAGTTTGTTTCTTGGAGTTGTGAATCTATAAAGGAAAGCTAAATAGAGAAAATTCACATTTCAAAAAGAAAGATTATAGTGAAGGCGATGAGACCAGTGATACTGCCTCCCAAATACTGTAGATATTTCCCTATATGAGTAGGACTTCACATGGCGAGGATACGAGATACATGGGCAATAACCAAGTTGAAGTGAGGCCTCTAGAAATATGTGTATATTCTTTTCGACATCCAGGTCCCAAAGCTCTTTAAAGTACTATCTCGTGTCTAGCAAAGCCTGAAGGACACAAAGCTGAGCTGTGCTCCTCTGGGACCCGAACTAGCTCCTCTGGGACCCGAACTGGCTCCTCTGGGACCCAAACTGGCTCCTCTGGGACCCAAACTGGCTCCTCTGGGACCCGAACTGGCTCCTCTGGGACCCGAACTGGCTCCTCTAAATTCATGTTGCGTATACCTACAGTACTATGGGATCTGTTCATCACACGAGTTCTTGTACTAATTGATGATGGGGATTCTCACCTGTGTATGGTGACTGTGAGCCGAGATCTGGGAGATCCTATAATGGACCCTCTTTTAAAATATACAATATTCTGAATATTGCAGAATCTGACGTTACTGTGGTATACTAAATAAATTAATACTTTTACTTAACACATTATTACAGAACCTGCCGTTTGTAAAATGTCTCTGGTCTCTTCAGTGTTGAAAGTTTGTATTTCATTTGTATAAGGGATCAGCTGACAATGTATTTGACAACATATCACTTCCACCGCAATAAGAAACCTCACAGTTATACTGAGCGCGGCCAGGCACACCGGGCTCCCACTTCCTCCTGCAGGTAACTCACACAGTTTTACAGTCACAGTTACAGCTATTTCTTACCCCAATAATAGTTCCATTGCGAAGGCAGCCAGGAATAGGTTCTGTACATAAACAAACAGACTGTGGTTATTCTTTAACTTAAGAGCTGATATATCAAAAAGGTTACAATATGCAAACCAGTGTGAACATCTCACTTTGAAACAACCGTCCAAACTGCTATGTAAGGACTACTCCCAATGTCAGAAGAGAGGTGGGGAATAATGTAGGGTGCAAGTGATGGGTTTTCTCTTACAAGCCGTGTATGAGAGGAGAGAGAATTAAACTATTACTAATACCGCCGCAAACGCAGGGAAACGGGTCTTTACTCACGGAGCCGCTCCTTCTCTAGTTCTAGTGACTTTGCATGGGGACATACAGTACAACAGAAGAAATGGAAGCCTGCATCTCAACTCTGAGTTTCAAATAGAATTCGTTACCTGAAAAACTGTATTTCAGAAAAAATAGGTAGCTTTAAAGGGACAGTCCCTCGTAGGACAAAAATGAATGAAGTGGTATGTTTACTAGGTTCAATGTACAGTACCTGGGTTTGTTTAAGAGGTGAGATAACCTATTTTGAAATTATGTTTAAGCTTTTCAGAATTTCATAGCAAACAGATGCTTTTTTTAAAAAAGATTTTCCAATCTTAATGGAATTTTTGGTTAGGTCCTAATCTTTGAGGACTGCCCGTTAGTCCGCAAAGCAACAGGTCACGTGTTATTTCTGTTGTATAGATGTGTTTAAACTGTAAGTATGATGGCATCATTAGTCAAAGAGACCTGGAGAAAAGCAAAACATTCATTTCTACAAGATACCATTAAGTAAAACCGTTACTTTCAGGTGGTTGAATTTAGAGATATGCAAATGTGTCCAAAAGTGGCAGCAACATTCCCCCATTTTCCATATTCAGAAAACATCATGCAGCTCGCATTGCTTAAAAATGAGAAAAAATAGCAAATAACTTCTTTCTGCCGAGAATTTGCAGTTTCGCCAAATACTTTTTAAGACTCTAGACCTTGGCAAGTAGTAACACAGGAGGGAGCGGGGGTAGGGCTGCTATATCTATAATTGGACCAACAAGCAGTTGATATGTTACAGGCTTTCCTGCCTCTCAGGGTCCTTCATCAGGTGTGGCAGAAATACACAAACACAATATCATATACCGTGTTTGTAAGAGGGATATCTGGTTATAATGCTCTCACAAACACTGTATATAATATTTTGGCTTCTGTATTTCAAATCGAATGTCCGGCTGCAAACGGAATTTTGTTCAACTAGCAAAGAATTTGCAGCTCAAATGTTAAAATGTTAAAACCATTAGGTTGTCTCTATTCCCGAACCCCTGCGAAAGTTTCACACGTCTACTTGCATTTTTTTTAAAGAAACCAATTACTCTGATAAGCGTTAAAAAAATGAAAGAATCCTTGCCAGGTGGGTGTACATACAAAACATAATATTGCTAACACTTTTTTACGTGTTTACCTTTCCAAGGAACTGTGGTAAAAGGTCTATGATGTGTCTGTTGCTACAGTATACATTTCCATGCTGCGCTACCGGAATATTGTATTTTGAATATCACTTGAAAATGTAAAAACTACTTTAGTTTGTTCAAATTAAAACACTCAACCCTTACCACATTGGCATAAAGGACAGCACTCCGATCCTCGCATGCACACCAGCTCAAACCCAACGGGACACTTCGTGGTATCCATGTCAGAGCAGGACACATTCTTCTGTAGAACAAACACCTCATCATTCACTTGGGAGCACTCATTGATAACACAAGGATCGAAAGGTGAATGCCACACCTCGCCCACCTATAATGCATCATAACAAACAAATGTGTACATGTATCAGTGTCCAGGTGTATAGATAAACACTAGCACAGATCATTCACATTTCGGAATTGTCTCCACCTTGGGGGTTTTATTTATTTCTTTTAACCAGCTCCTTATGTGTACAGAACACAAAAGATTAAATCCATTATTCTGGTGATGAAACCCCTCAGCAATAGCCAAATTGACTGATGATTCTACATCATGCCCTGCATGTGTGTGTATATATATATATTAATAGAAACACAGAAAGAAAAAAAGAGGGTCTGTTGAAAGCACACAAACAATATGTGAAAATACAAAATGGATTTTATTCTTGTATAGCGCTGCTAGTTTTACGTAGCGCTTTAGAGAGACATTTTGCAGACAACCGGAATTGAACCAGGTTCCCCTGCCAGCCAGTGTCTTTACTCCTCTAATAACATTAGGCCATTAACATCTGTCACTCTCCTTCTGCACCAATGAGTGAGATGTCGCTCACTCTATCACAGAGTGAAGTGCAGACATCCGAAGCCTTTTATATATAGATTATGTGCAAGTAGCCTTTATTGCTGCATTAGTGTTATTTCTGCAACAAAGTTAAAAAACACACAAAACCCCAGCAAGCTCTTTTAAGTTAAAGTAAGTTTTGTAAGGAAATCTGATTTCAGAAACATACATTATACCAACGTATGGTGCTGCCTGAGTTATCAATGTCCCCTTGTCCTTTTGAAATGATCTTTCCTTCACAGACAGTTTTTTTGCACTTTCCACAGCATTCGTCTTCTTTCTTGACATATTTGAAACCCTACAGTAGAAGAAGAGAAGTATTACTCATAAGAGGCAGCCATTATTACAGCATTCCCTCCCCTGCACACGCTGCGTGCGACATACTTCCAAGTCATCTGACAGCAAAGGAGATAACGGAGGGTAAGTTTGAAGCAGAAAAGACCATTGTATGTGTATATTGGGGCAGACATTTTGGGTCATATTTACTACTGGGGCTATGGTGATATAGCTTTCAAAATAATGATTCATCCCACGGGCAGTACAAAGGACACGGGGTCATTCCTTAAGGTTGGAGGAAAGGAGATTTCACCAGCAACAAATGAAAGGGTTCTTTACAGTAAGGGCAGTTACAGTGTGGGATTCATTACCCATGGAGACTGTGATGGCAGATACAATAGATATCTTCAAACAAAGTTTGGACATCTTTTTAGATTCGAAAGGGATACAGGGATATACCAAATAAGTAAACATGGGAAGGATGCCGATCCAGGGAGTAATCTGATTACCAATTCTTGGAGTCAGGAAGGAATTTATTTTCTCCGTTATGAGATATCATTGGATGATGTCACTGGGGTTTTTTATTTGCCTTTCTCTGGATCAATAAGTAAGTATAGATATAGAATAAAGTATCTGTCGTCTAAATTTAGCATAGGTTGAACTTGATGAACGTACGTCTTTTTTCAACCTCATCTACTATGTAACTATGTAACTATACAATAACACAATATCTTAGAGCATAGCACTGCTTAGTAAATATGGACCGGTATCAAATAATCTCAGGAGTATTTAGCCAGTGAAGATCAGCGGGAATTTTTTGTAAGGGGTCAAAGATTATACCATCTCACCAGTGTGTGACCCAGTGAACAATTACTTTGCATTAAACCGTCACAGTGAATAGAAACGACAAAGATTATACCATCTAAACTTTACAAATGTGTACCAGTTGATAACCTTATCATATGTTGTGATTAGCTTTGTGGATAGGGTTGACCCCGGTAACCAGTGCTCAAGAGCTGTAGGTATATTAAATGGTTAAATGGTTATGTCCACGATGAAACGAAAAAGATCCAGCTGTCATATATAATAATGTAAGCAGAGACCCATGATTCCGTGCGGACAAGTATCCAGGAGGGGGGGGAGGGGGGTGGGGTGAATATAGTGGGAACAAGTACCCAAAGCCGCCAGAACGCTTACCGGAGGGTAAGCGTCCATCAGCTGACAACCCGATCGTCCCACAATCCCCGCTCACCTGATGTCACACACAGTCTCTGCTCCCTGGCAAATAGTGAACACTCACAGCAAGAATGCCAACGGAGGTATCCAGCCGATGATCTGATCGTAAGTAAGCGTGCTCCAGCCCAAATAGGAAACCGAGTGAAAAAAATGCAGGAGGCAGTGCACTGCTAACCGGTGAGAGATAGTACAAGCGCAACCAATGAAAAGAGAGATGTAATGAACAAAAATGGAGTTACACATAATGTGAGAACAACACTCTGGCGCGTTTCATTCCTAGCAGGAACAAAGTTTCCTGCTTGGAACGAAACGCGTCAGAGTTTGGTACTCACATTATGTGTAACTCCATTTTTGTTCATTACATCTCTTTTCATTGGTTGCGCTTGTACTATCTCTCGCCGGTTAGCAGTGCACTGCCTCCTGCATTTATTCATATGTTGTGATTATATTCTTTTCATGTAATGATATCTTCTAGTAGGCCAACGGAAAAAAGAAGAATAGATTTTGCTATCCACAAGAATTTAAGACCACAGAGAACTTGCTGCAAGTTCCAATCAAAGGCAGTGAAGGGAAAGAAAGGGGAGGTCAAATAAAATGCTGATCAAGCATCTGGATGTTTTTTGGCCTCCCATAGCGATGTGACTGACTGAGACTGACGTCATCGTAGCAAACCTACAGCGCACGTGCACGTCGATGGGAGGAAGTAAGGCGGAGACTGTGATACAGATACGCCTTTTATTTGTGCACCTTTGGGAGTGTGTTTTATCTATTTCCTGGTATTAATTAAACGTATTGTACAGTCTGGGGGTCTTCCTGTTTGCGCTTCCCCCATAGATTGTACTTCCCAAGCCTGGGAGTGGAGCAGCTCCCATCTGGAGGCAGGAACCCTGGACTGAGACATCTCACCAATTAGAAGGCTGGTACCAGACTTTGTACATCACATGGTTTTTGGACATCTTTTGGACTTTATTATCCTGTAATGAATATTTGACCACATATTCATATACATTTTCATCATGTTGCAGATGTTTAGATTATCAGCTGGATTCCCATCCAGTAGATGTCCTATGGTCTTTACTATCTAATTATATTTTGTATTAGCACTTCCTTTGCCCCCATAAATACAGATATAGCTTTTTGACTAAAACCATCTTAGTCTCCGGTGATTTTCCTTTGAGCGTCAAATTCTAGTTTTGTTTTTATTAAAATAAAATGTATATTTACCTACTGTAGTGCCGACGATTATTCTAAAACAAATCAGGGGCAATCACCAAAAAGACCCAGGTACATGCTGGTATATGCTGGGTACATGCTGCAACATTTCACACATTTCTGCAGAGACTAATGGCCCATCAGATTAACAGCGGGGGTCCCTGGCAGTCCCATTCAAACTGAATGGGACTGCCAGGAACCCCTGCTGTGGTAATCCGATGGGCCATTAGTCTCTGCAGGAATGTCACTGAAATGTTGCAGGCTATACCCAGCATGTACCCAGCATGTACCCAGCATGTACCTGGGTCTTGTTGGTGATAAACCCAGATTTTCCAAGACAAGTTGAAGGCAAGTGTTAGAATACTCGTTGGCGCACCTGTATATAAAATAATGCTTTAAATGTTGCACCTTTTATATCTCAAACATTGTGTTCCTTGCAAGTGAAGGTAAAAAAGACAAGGGCGAATTAAAAATAAATATTATCAATATACAATAAACAGACATGCATCATTTTATGCTCACTTTGTTGTCTCATGTTATTGCTCTGAGGGAATATAAACACAAGTGAATGTGTTCGAATGATCCAGGTGTTTGTCAGAGTGCGTGTGGGTAATTTCAGGGAAGAGTGGAGCTGTCACAATAACCTGAGTCATCCTTCATCATTCATCCATCAGCAGGTGAACACCGCTAATAACGAATAATAGGCAGCACCTGCAGAACTTGCTCCGATTACTGTACCATCGCTGCTAGAAAGAATCAATGTTTGGGAACCCTAGCAAAGTATAATGGCAATTTAAGGGGGTAATTAAAAGATCAACTCTCAGTCACCTGCAAAATAGGCTTAAATAAGTGCTGTGCTAGTTTGCCATGGCACGGCCTCTATAAAAAGGGTTGCCCCGCATAGCCAATGAATAAACATTGTTTTGACCAAATTGCATTTAAATTCTGTATCCATCCCCCTAGGTTTATTAAAGATGGCTGCTATGGTAACTTTCTAAAAACGGCCCAGTAACTTTGTTAGGTCTGATTAATGAAAATGTAAGATTTGCCTTCAGCTCCTCCAGCTCGGGCATTAATGCCTAACCCTAACCCTAACCCTAACCCTAACCCTGTGTAATACTCATTACTTCAGTAATAATTCCTGAAGAACAGATACATTCAATAATGAAAATGTTCAGTCCAGTGATGGACAAGGTTATTGGTCAAAACGTGAAACATTTGCCTCCAAAGGGGTTTAGTAGTGTCAGTTTAATTATATCCAAATAGTTACTGTAACTCTCAAACATTTCATCAGCTTCTGAAACCATTCCAATGTGTAATGCGTTTGTCACAATGACTCTTCCGACAGCTAGATTCTGCACTTCCCATCTATAGGAGACTAAAAAACAGATGTTACTACTGCTACTCCCCATATTCCCCTTTAAGGTCACTGGCATTCTGTCACCCTTGAAAGATCAGACCCTCCCTTCGCACAGCTTCTGTCCACACTGCAGGTGACGGTTATTGTGGCATAGAATACTCAATTTACCAAAGAGTTCTTATTTTTACTTCTGTGTGTACCCGAAGAAAACATTAACCATTCTACAAAAAGTGTACAGTACAGTATGTTGAGACCAAAGTCCATATTTATTGAGCAGCGCAATGTCATAATAACACCTTCCAGCTGCATCAGAACACGTGGTAGGACCCGTCCACACCTTGTGGCAGAGTAATGGGCCCAAATCTTCACTCGCCCGAGCAGTGGTGAAAGTTACAGCTTCTCCCAAAATGCAACATTCTTGAAAATAAACATTGCGTAGATATTTACCTTCAAGCACCACGTATAAAATTGCTATACTGTAGTGATAAAAAGAATCACCTATGGAAAAGTGCCTGAAAACAAAATAAGTAACCCCTCAGCAGATCAGAGTTATTAGACACGTGACAGATAAGTGCTGGCATGAGGTCACTTTCACCACGTCCTACACCAGCTGATCTTAGCTTTGATCATTCACAATGTTTCCAGTTGTGTCTTGGTAATCAGCGCTATTTTACCAATGATCGGTCTGGGGCGGACTCATTAAATTACACGGATCACATTTGGTATAGCAACTGCAAATCAACCTCTGTGAGTAACTTTCATGTTGGTCTAATACAAGGTCGCAATATTCTGACAATAATATAAGAAAATTAAACTCCTACCTGTGGGCACATTCACACGTCTCAGCCAGGTCTGCAGCCCTGCCCTTCCCCATTATCTCTTAGCTTACAGTGCTGCCACTGCAGCAAGGGATAGGGCCGCCAACAGATTTCTCGGGGCTCAGGACTAGGTACGACCAGGCTTCCCCTCCTCCCACCCCCCTGTGTCGGCGGTCTTGCAAATACATACAAACTCCCCCCCCCCCCACCCCCCAAATACATACAAAAAACCTCTGCACCCCCAAATACATATAAATCTCCCCCCCCCCAAATATATACAAACCTTCACACCCCCCAAATACATACAAATTCCCCCCCAAATACATACAACCCCTCACCCCCCAAATACATACAAACTCCCCCCTCCCCCAAATACATAGAAAAAACCTCGACCTCCCAAATACATACAAACCTCCGCACCCCACAAATACATACAAACCCCCAACAACCCCCAAATACATACAAACTCCCCCCCGCAAATACATATAAACCTTCGCACCCCCCAAATACATACAAACTCCCCCCCGCAAATACATATAAACCTTCGCACCCCCCAAATACATACAAACTCCCCCCCGCAAATACATACAAACCTTCGCACCCCCCAAATACATACAAACTCCTCCCCCGCAAATACATACAAACTCTCCCCCACCCCCCAAATACATACAAACTCCCCCCACAAATACATACAAACCTTCGCACCCCCCAAATACATACAAACTCCCCCCGCAAATACATACAAACCTTCGCACCCCTCAAATACATACAAACTCCCCCCCACCCCCCAAATACATACAAACTCCCCCCCACCCCCCAAATACATACAAACTCCCCACCCCCCAAATAAATACAAACTCCCTCCCACCCCCCAAATACATACAAACCTCCACATCCCTCAAATACATACAAATCCCCCCCCCAAATATATAAAAAAATACACCCCCCAAATATATACAAACTCCCCCCCACCCTCCAAATACATACAAACTCCCCCCCACCCCCCAAATACATACAAACTCCCCCCCCCACCCCCCAAATAAATACAAACTCCCTCCCACCCCCCAAATACATACAAACCTCCGCACCCCTCAAATACATACAAATCCCCCCCCCCAAATATATAAAAAAATACACCCCCCAAATACATACAAACTCCCCCCCACCCTCCAAATACATACAAACTCCCCCCCACCCCCCAAATACATACAAACTCCCCCCCACCCCCCAAATACATACAAACCTCCGCACCCCTCAAATACATACAATTCCCCCCCCCCCCCCAAATATATAAAAAAATACACCCCTCAAATACATACAAAAAAAACCCACCCCCCAAATACATTCACAATACAGACTTACCTACCTTGGGGATGGTCTCGGGCATCTGGTGTCCCGGCTCTCCCCAGCCGCGTGAGAGCACAGTCGCGTGAGAGCACAGTCGCGTGTGAGCACAGTCACGTGTGAGCACAGTCACGTGAGAGCACAGTCACGTGAGAGCACAGCCACGTGAGAGCAGTCATGTGTGAGCACAGCCATGTGTGAGCACAGCCACGTGTGAGCAGTTACTTGTGAGCAGTTTCTTGTGAGCAGTCACTTGTGAGCAGATACTTGTGAGCAGTCACTTGTGAGCAGATACTTGTGAGCAGATACTTGTGAGCAGATACTTGTGAGCAGTCACTTGTGAGCAGATACTTGTGAGCAGTCACTTGTGAGCAGATACTTGTGAGCAGATACTTGTGAGCAGTAACTTGTGAGCAGATACTTGTGAGCAGATACTTGTGAGCAGATACTTGTGAGCAGTTACTTGTGAGCACAGTCACATGTAACTGACAGGCCTGCAAAGAAATACACAAAACCTTGTGACACTTGAATAATAATTTCTGAGGATTTACAGTTCTGATTGACACGTGTCAGAGCTTTTCCACGGGATAAAGTAACGGCCGCAGTTACAATGCCCGTCAGGGGGGGGACATGGTGCTTCTCCCAGGACTGGCAGGGGGGGACCTGGTGCTTATCCCAGGACTGGCAGGGGAGGACATGGTGCTTATCCCAGGACTGGCAGGGGAGGACATGGTGGTTATCCCAGGACTGGCAGGGGGGGATATGGTGCTTATCCCAGGACTGGCAGGGGAGGACATGGTGCTTCTCCCAGGACTGGCAGGGGGGGACCTGGTGCTTATCCCAGGACTGGCAGGGGAGGACATGGTGCTTATCCCAGGACTGGCAGGGGAGGACATGGTGGTTATCCCAGGACTGGCAGGGGGGGATATGGTGCTTATCCCAGGACTGGCAGGGGAGGACATGGTGCTTATCCCAGGACTGGCAGGGGAGGACATGGTGCTTATCCCAGGGCTGGCAGGGAAAGACATGGTGCTTATCCCAGGACTGGCAGGGAAAGACATGGTGCTTATCCCAGGACTGGCAGGGGGGGACATGGTGCTTATCCCAGGACTGGCAGGGGAGGACATGGTGCTTATCCCAGGACTGGCAGGGGAGAACATGGTGCTTATCCCAGGACTGGCAGGGAGGGACATGGTGCTTATCCCAGGACTGGCAGGGGAGGACATGGTGCTTATCCCAGGACTGGCAGGGGAGGACATGGTGCTTATCCCAGGACTGGCAGGGGAGAACATGGTGCTTATCCCAGGACTGGCAGGGGAGAACATGGTGCTTATCCCAGGGCTGGCAGGGAGGGACATGGTGCTTCTCCCAGGACTGGCAGGGGAGGACATGGTGGCTTATCCCAGGACTGGCAGGGAAAGACATGGTGCTTATCCCAGGACTGGCAGGGGAGGACATGGTGCTTATCCCAGGACTGGCAGGGGAGGACATGGTGCTTATCCCAGGACTGGCAGGGGGGGGACATGGTGCTTATCCCAGGACTGGCAGGGGAGGACATGGTGCTTATCCCAGGACTGGCAGGGGAGGAAATGGTGCTTATCCCAGGGCTGGCAGGGGAGGACATGGTGCTTATCCCAGGACTGGCAGGGGGGGACATGGTGCTTATCCCAGGACTGGCAGGGAAGACATGGTGCTTATCCCAGGACTGGCAGGGGAGGACATGGTGCTTATCCCAGGACTGGCAGGGGAGGACATGGTGCTTATCCCAGGACTGGCAGGGGAGGACATGGTGCTTATCCCAGGACTGGCAGGGAAGGACATGGTGCTTATCCCAGGACTGGCAGGGGAGGACATGGTGCTTATCCCAGGACTGGCAGGGGAGGACATGGTGCTTATCCCAGGACTGGCAGGGGGGGATATGGTGCTTATCCCAGGACTGGCAGGGGAGGACATGGTACTTATCCCAGGACTGGCTGGGAAGGACATGGTGCTTATCCCAGGGCTGGCAGGGGAGGACATGGTGCTTATCCCAGGACTGGCAGGGGAGGACATGGTGCTTATCCCAGGACTGGCAGGGGAGGACATGGTGCTTATCCCAGGACTGGCAGGGGAGGACATGGTGCTTATCCCAGGACTGGCAGGGGGGGACATGGTGCGTATCCCAGGACTGGCAGGGGAGGACATGGTGCTTATCCCAGGACTGGCAGGGGAGGACATGGTGCTTATCCCAGGACTGGCAGGGGGGGACATGGTGCTTATCCCAGGACTGGCAGGGGAGGACATGGTGCTTATCCCAGGACTGGCAGGGGAGGACATGGTGCTTATCCCAGGACTGGCAGGGGGGGACATGGTGCTTATCCTAGGACTGGCAGGGAGGACACGGTGCTTATCCCAGGGCTGGCAGGGGATGACATGGTGCTTATCCCAGGACTGGCAGGGGAGGACATGGTGCTTATCCCAGGACTGGCAGGGGAGGACATGGTGCTTATCCCTGGACTGGCAGGGGGGGGACATGCTGCTTATCCCAGGACTGGCAGGGGGGGGACATGGTGCTTATCCCAGGACTGGCAGGGAGGACATGGTGCTTATCCCAGGACTGGCAGGGGAGGATATGGTGCTTATCCCAGGACTGGCAGGGGGGGACATGGTGCGTATCCCAGGACTGGCAGGGGAGGACATGGTGCTTATCCCAGGACTGGCAGGGGGGGACATGGTGCTTATCCCAGGACTGGCAGGGGAGGACATGGTGCTTATCCCAGGGCTGGCAGGGAGGACATGGTGCTTATCCCAGGACTGGCAGGGGGGGACATGGTGCGTATCCCAGGACTGGCAGGGGAGGACATGGTGCTTATCCCAGGACTGGCAGGGGAGGACATGGTGCTTATCCCAGGACTGGCAGGGGGGGACATGGTGCTTATCCCAGGACTGGCAGGGGAGGACATGGTGCTTATCCCAGGACTGGCAGGGGAGGACATGGTGCTTATCCCAGGACTGGCAGGGGAGGACATGGTGCTTATCCCAGGACTGGCAGGGGAGGACATGGTGCTTATCCCAGGACTGGCAGGGGAGGACATGGTGCTTATCCCAGGACTGGCAGGGGAGGACATGGTGCTTATCCCAGGACTGGCAGGGGAGGACATGGTGCTTATCCCAGGACTGGCAGGGAGGACATGGTGCTTATCCCAGGACTGGCAGGGGAGGGACATGGTGCTTATCCCAGGACTGGCAGGGGAGGGACATGGTGCTTATCCCAGGACTGGCAGGGAGGACACGGTGCTTATCCCAGGACTGGCAGGGGAGGACATGGTGCTTATCCCAGGACTGGCAGGGAGGACATGGTGCTTATCCCAGGACTGGCAGGGGAGGACATGGTGCTTATCCCAGGACTGGCAGGGGAGGACATGGTGCTTATCCCAGGACTGGCAGGGGAGGACATGGTGCTTATCCCAGGACTGGCAGGGGAGGGACATGGTGCTTATCCCAGGACTGGCAGGGGGGGGACATGCTGCTTATCCCAGGACTGGCAGGGGGGGGACATGGTGCTTATCCCAGGACTGGCAGGGAGGACATGGTGCTTATCCCAGGACTGGCAGGGGGGGACATGGTGCTTATCCCAGGACTGGCAGGGGAGGACATGGTGCTTATCCCAGGACTGGCAGGGGAGGACATGGTGGTTATCCCAGGACAGGCAGGGGGGGACATGGTGCTTATCCCAGGACTGGCAGGGAAGGACATGGTGCTTATCCCAGGACTGGCAGGGGAGGACATGGTGCTTATCCCAGGACTGGCAGGGGAGGACATGGTGCTTATCCTAGGACTGGCAAGGAGGACATGGTGCTTATCCCAGGACTGGCAGGGGAGGACATGGTGCTTATCCCAGGACTGGCAGGGAGGACATGGTGCTTATCCCAGGACTGGCAGGGGAGGACATGGTGGCTTATCCCAGGACTGGCAGGGGGGGATATGGTGCTTATCCCAGGACTGGCAGGGGAGGACATGGTGCTTATCCCAGGACTGGCAGGGAGGACATGGTGCTTATCCCAGGACTGGCAGGGAAGGACATGGTGCTTATCCCAGGACTGGCAGGGAAGGACATGGTGCTTATCCCAGGACTGGCAGGGGGGGATATGGTGCTTATCCTAGGACTGGCCGGGGAGGACATGGTGCTTCTCCCAGGACTGGCAGGGAGGACATGGTGCTTATCCCAGGACTGGCAGGGAGGACATGGTGCTTATCCCAGGACTGGCAGGGAAGGACATGGTGCTTATCCCAGGACTGGCAGGGGAGGACATGGTGCTTCTCCCAGGACTGGCAGGGGAGGACATGGTGCTTATCCCAGGACTGGCAGGGGAGGACATGGTGCTTATCCCAGGACTGGCCGGGGAGGACATGGTGCTTATCCCAGGACTGGCAGGGGGGGACATGGTGCTTATCCTAGGACTGGCAGGGGAGGACATGGTGCTTATCCCAGGACTGGCAGGGGAGGACATGGTGCTTATCCCAGGACTGGCAGGGGAGGACATGGTGCTTATCCCAGGACTGGCAGGGAGGACATGGTGCTTATCCCAGGACTGGCAGGGGACGACATGGTGCTTATCCCAGGACTGGCAGGGGAGGGACATGGTGCTTATCCCAGGACTGGCAGGGGAGGGACATGGTGCTTATCCCAGGACTGGCAGGGGACGACATGGTGCTTATCCCAGGACTGGCAGGGGAGGGACATGGTGCTTATCCCAGGACTGGCAGGGGAGGACATGGTGCTTATCCCAGGACTGGCAGGGGAGGACATGGTGCTTATCCCAGGACTGGCACGGGAGGACATGGTGCTTATCCCAGGACTGGCAGGGGAGGACATGGTGCTTATCCCAGGACTGGCAGGGGGGGACATGGTGCTTCTCCCAGGACTGGCAGGGGGGGGACATGGTGCTTATCCCAGGACTGGCACGGGAGGACATGGTGCTTATCCCAGGACTGGCAGGGGAGGACATGGTGCTTATCCCAGGACTGGCAGGGGAGGACATGGTGCTTATCCCAGGACTGGCAGGGGAGGACATGGTGCTTATCCCAGGACTGGCAGGGAGGACATGGTGCTTATCCCAGGACTGGCAGGGGAGGACATGGTGGCTTATCCCAGGACTGGCAGGGGGGGATATGGTGCTTATCCCAGGACTGGCAGGGGAGGACATGGTGCTTATCCCAGGACTGGCAGGGGAGGACATGGTGCTTATCCCAGGACTGGCAGGGGAGGACATGGTGCTTATCCCAGGACTGGCAGGGGAGGACATGGTGCTTATCCCAGGACTGGCAGGGGAGGACATGGTGCTTATCCTAGGACTGGCAGGGGAGGACATGGTGCTTATCCCAGGACTGGCAGGGGAGGACATGGTGCTTCTCCCAGGACTGGCAGGGGAGGACATGGTGCTTATCCTAGGACTGGCAGGGGAGGACATGGTGCTTATCCCAGGACTGGCAGGGGAGGACATGGTGCTTATCCCAGGACTGGCAGGGAGGACATGGTGCTTATCCCAGGACAGGCAGGGGAGGACATGGTGCTTATCCCAGGACTGGCAGGGGAGGACATGGTGCTTATCCCAGGACTGGCAGGGGAGGGACATGGTGCTTATCCCAGGACTGGCAGGGGAGGACATGGTGGTTATCCCAGGGCTGGCAGGGGAGGACATGGTGGTTATCCCAGGGCTGGCAGGGAAAGACATGGTGCTTATCCCAGGACTGGCAGGGAAAGACATGGTGCTTATCCCAGGACTGGCAGGGGAGTACATGGTGCTTATCCCAGGACTGGCAGGGGAGGGACATGGTGCTTATCCCAGGACTGGCAGGGGAGGGACATGGTGCTTATCCCAGGACTGGCAGGGGAGGACATGGTGCTTATCCCAGGACTGGCAGGGGAGGACATGGTGCTTATCCCAGGACAGGCAGGGAAAGACATGGTGCTTATCCCAGGACTGGCAGGGGAGAACATGGTGCTTATCCCAGGACTGGCAGGGGAGGACATGGTGCTTATCCCAGGACTGGCAGGGGAGGACATGGTGCTTATCCCAGGACTGGCAGGGGAGGACATGGTGCTTATCCCAGGACTGGCAGGGAAAGACATGGTGCTTATCCCAGGACTGGCAGGGAAAGACATGGTGCTTATCCCAGGACTGGCAGGGGAGAACATGGTGCTTATCCCAGGACTGGCAGGGGAGGACATGGTGCTTATCCCAGGACTGGCAGGGAAAGACATGGTGCTTATCCCAGGACTGGCAGGGAAAGACATGGTGCTTATCCCAGGACTGGCAGGGGAGGACATGGTGCTTATCCCAGGACTGGCAGGGGGGGGGACATGGTGCTTATCCCAGGACTGGCAGGGGAGGACATGGTGCTTATCCCAGGACTGGCAGGGGAAGACATGGTGCTTATCCCAGGACTGGCAGGGAAAGACATGGTGCTTATCCCAGGACTGGCAGGGGAGGACATGGTGCTTATCCCAGGACTGGCAGGGGGGGACATGGTGCTTATCCCAGGACTGGCAGGAGGGGACATGGTGCTTATCCCAGGACTGGCAGGGGAGGACATGGTGCTTATCCCAGGACTGGCAGGGAAAGACATGGTGCTTATCCCAGGACTGGCAGGGGAGGACATGGTGCTTATCCCAGGACTGGCAGGGGGGGACATGGTGCTTATCCCAGGACTGGCAGGGGGGGGGACATGGTGCTTATCCCAGGACTGGCAGGGGAGGACATGGTGCTTATCCCAGGGCTGGCAGGGGAGGACATGGTGCTTATCCCAGGGCTGGCAGGGGAGGACATGGTGCTTATCCCAGGACTGGCAGGGGAGGACATGGTGCTTATCCCAGGGCTGGCAGGGGAGGACATGGTGCTTATCCCAGGGCTGGCATGGGAGGACATGGTGCTTATCCCAGGACTGGCAGGGGAGGACATGGTGCTTATCCCAGGACTGGCCGGGGAGGACATGGTGCTTATCCCAGGACTGGCAGGGGGGGACATGGTGCTTATCCTAGGACTGGCAGGGGAGGACATGGTGCTTATCCCAGGACTGGCAGGGGAGGACATGGTGCTTATCCCAGGACTGGCAGGGAGGACATGGTGCTTATCCCAGGACTGGCAGGGGACGACATGGTGCTTATCCCAGGACTGGCAGGGGAGGGACATGGTGCTTATCCCAGGACTGGCAGGGGAGGGACATGGTGCTTATCCCAGGACTGGCAGGGGACGACATGGTGCTTATCCCAGGACTGGCAGGGGAGGGACATGGTGCTTATCCCAGGACTGGCAGGGGAGGACATGGTGCTTATCCCAGGACTGGCAGGGGAGGACATGGTGCTTATCCCAGGACTGGCACGGGAGGACATGGTGCTTATCCCAGGACTGGCAGGGGAGGACATGGTGCTTATCCCAGGACTGGCAGGGGGGGACATGGTGCTTCTCCCAGGACTGGCAGGGGGGGGACATGGTGCTTATCCCAGGACTGGCACGGGAGGACATGGTGCTTATCCCAGGACTGGCAGGGGAGGACATGGTGCTTATCCCAGGACTGGCAGGGGAGGACATGGTGCTTATCCCAGGACTGGCAGGGGAGGACATGGTGCTTATCCCAGGACTGGCAGGGAGGACATGGTGCTTATCCCAGGACTGGCAGGGGAGGACATGGTGGCTTATCCCAGGACTGGCAGGGGGGGATATGGTGCTTATCCCAGGACTGGCAGGGGAGGACATGGTGCTTATCCCAGGACTGGCAGGGGAGGACATGGTGCTTATCCCAGGACTGGCAGGGGAGGACATGGTGCTTATCCCAGGACTGGCAGGGGAGGACATGGTGCTTATCCCAGGACTGGCAGGGGAGGACATGGTGCTTATCCTAGGACTGGCAGGGGAGGACATGGTGCTTATCCCAGGACTGGCAGGGGAGGACATGGTGCTTCTCCCAGGACTGGCAGGGGAGGACATGGTGCTTATCCTAGGACTGGCAGGGGAGGACATGGTGCTTATCCCAGGACTGGCAGGGGAGGACATGGTGCTTATCCCAGGACTGGCAGGGAGGACATGGTGCTTATCCCAGGACAGGCAGGGGAGGACATGGTGCTTATCCCAGGACTGGCAGGGGAGGACATGGTGCTTATCCCAGGACTGGCAGGGGAGGGACATGGTGCTTATCCCAGGACTGGCAGGGGAGGACATGGTGGTTATCCCAGGGCTGGCAGGGGAGGACATGGTGGTTATCCCAGGGCTGGCAGGGAAAGACATGGTGCTTATCCCAGGACTGGCAGGGAAAGACATGGTGCTTATCCCAGGACTGGCAGGGGAGTACATGGTGCTTATCCCAGGACTGGCAGGGGAGGGACATGGTGCTTATCCCAGGACTGGCAGGGGAGGGACATGGTGCTTATCCCAGGACTGGCAGGGGAGGACATGGTGCTTATCCCAGGACTGGCAGGGGAGGACATGGTGCTTATCCCAGGACAGGCAGGGGAGGACATGGTGCTTATCCTAGGACTGGCAGGGGAGGACATGGTGCTTATCCCAGGACTGGCAGGGAAAGACATGGTGCTTATCCCAGGACTGGCAGGGGAGAACATGGTGCTTATCCCAGGACTGGCAGGGGAGGACATGGTGCTTATCCCAGGACTGGCAGGGGAGGACATGGTGCTTATCCTAGGACTGGCAGGGAAAGACATGGTGCTTATCCCAGGACTGGCAGGGGAGAACATGGTGCTTATCCCAGGACTGGCAGGGGAGGACATGGTGCTTATCCCAGGACTGGCAGGGGAGGACATGGTGCTTATCCCAGGACTGGCAGGGGAGGACATGGTGCTTATCCCAGGACTGGCAGGGAAAGACATGGTGCTTATCCCAGGACTGGCAGGGAAAGACATGGTGCTTATCCCAGGACTGGCAGGGGAGAACATGGTGCTTATCCCAGGACTGGCAGGGGAGGACATGGTGCTTATCCCAGGACTGGCAGGGAAAGACATGGTGCTTATCCCAGGACTGGCAGGGAAAGACATGGTGCTTATCCCAGGACTGGCAGGGGAGGACATGGTGCTTATCCCAGGACTGGCAGGGGGGGGGACATGGTGCTTATCCCAGGACTGGCAGGGGAGGACATGGTGCTTATCCCAGGACTGGCAGGGGAAGACATGGTGCTTATCCCAGGACTGGCAGGGAAAGACATGGTGCTTATCCCAGGACTGGCAGGGGAGGACATGGTGCTTATCCCAGGACTGGCAGGGGGGGACATGGTGCTTATCCCAGGACTGGCAGGAGGGGACATGGTGCTTATCCCAGGACTGGCAGGGGAGGACATGGTGCTTATCCCAGGACTGGCAGGGAAAGACATGGTGCTTATCCCAGGACTGGCAGGGGAGGACATGGTGCTTATCCCAGGACTGGCAGGGGGGGACATGGTGCTTATCCCAGGACTGGCAGGGGAGGACATGGTGCTTATCCCAGGACTGGCAGGGGGGGACATGGTGCTTATCCCAGGACTGGCAGGGGAGGACATGGGGCTTATCCCAGGACTGGCAGGGAGGACATGGTGCTTATCCTAGGACTGGCAGGGGAGGACATGGTGCTTATCCTAGGACTGGCAGGGGAGGACATGGTGCTTATCCCAGGACTGGCAGGGGAGGACATGGTGCTTATCCCAGGACTGGCAGGGGAGGATATGGTGCTTATCCCAGGACTGGCAGGAAGGACATGGTGCTTATCCCAGGACTGGCAGGGGAGGACATGGTGCTTATCCCAGGACTGGCAGGGGAGGACATGGTGCTTATCCCAGGACTGGCAGGGGAGGGACATGGTGCTTATCCCAGGACAGGCAGGGGAGGACATGGTGCTTATCCCAGGACAGGCAGGGGAGGACATGGTGCTTATCCCAGGACTGGCAGGCGGGGACATGGTGCTTATCCCAGGACTGGCAGGGGAGGACATGGTGCTTATCCCAGGACTGGCCGGGGAGGACATGGTGCTTATCCCAGGACTGGCAGGGGGGGACATGGTGCTTATCCCAGGACTGGCAGGGAGGACATGGTGCTTATCCCAGGACTGGCAGGGAAGGACATGGTGCTTATCCCAGGACTGGCAGGGGAGGGACATGGTGCTTATCCCAGGACAGGCAGGGGAGGACATGGTGCTTATCCCAGGACAGGCAGGGGAGGACATGGTGCTTATCCCAGGACTGGCAGGGAAGGGACATGGTGCTTATCCCAGGACTGGCAGGGGAGGACATGGTGCTTATCCCAGGACTGGCAGGGGGGGACATGGTGCTTCTCCCAGGACTGGCAGGGAGTACATGGTGCTTATCCCAGGACTGGCAGGGGGGGACATGGTGCTTATCCCAGGACTGGCAGGGGGGAGGACATGGTGCTTATCCCAGGACTGGCAGGGGGGAGGACATGGTGCTTATCCCAGGACTGGCAGGGGAGGGACATGGTGCTTATCCCAGGACTGGCAGGGGGGGACATGGTGCTTATCCCAGGACTGGCAGGGGAGGGACATGGTGCTTATCCCAGGACTGGCAGGGGGGGACATGGTGCTTATCCCAGGACTGGCAGGGGAGGGACATGGTGCTTATCCCAGGACTGGCAGGGGGGAGGACATGGTGCTTATCCCAGGACTGGCAGGGGAGGGACATGGTGCTTATCCCAGGACTGGCAGGGGAGGGACATGGTGCTTATCCCAGGACTGGCAGGGGAGGGACATGGTGCTTATCCCAGGACAGGCAGGGGAGGACATGGTGCTTATCCCAGGACAGGCAGGGGAGGACATGGTGCTTATCCCAGGACTGGCAGGAAGGACATGGTGCTTATCCCAGGACAGGCAGGGGGGGACATGGTGCTTATCCCAGGACTGGCAGGGGAGGACATGGTGCTTATCCCAGGACTGGCAGGGAAGGACATGGTGCTTATCCCAGGACAGGCAGGGGGGGGGACATGGTGCTTATCCCAGGACTGGCAGGGGAGGACATGGTGCTTATCCCAGGGCTGGCAGGGGAGGACATGGTGCTTATCCCAGGACTGGCAGGGGAGGGACATGGTGCTTATCCCAGGACTGGCAGGGAGGACATGGTGCTTATCCCAGGACTGGCAGGGGGGGACATGGTGCTTATCCCAGGACTGGCAGGGGAGGACATGGTGCTTATCCCAGGGCTGGCAGGGGAGGACATGGTGCTTATCCCAGGGCTGGCAGGGGAGGACATGGTGCTTATCCCAGGACTGGCAGGGGGGGACATGGTGCTTATCCCAGGACTGGCAGGGGAGGACATGGTGCTTATCCCAGGACTGGCAGGGGAGGACATGGTGCTTATCCCAGGGCTGGCAGGGGAGGACATGGTGCTTATCCCAGGACTGGCAGGGGAGGACATGGTGCTTATCCCAGGACTGGCAGGGGAGGACATGGTGCTTATCCCAGGACTGGCAGGGGGGGACATGGTGCTTATCCCAGGACTGGCAGGGGAGGACATGGTGCTTATCCCAGGACTGGCAGGGGGGGACATGGTGCTTCTCCCAGGACTGGCAGGGGAGGGACATGGTGCTTATCCCAGGGCTGGCAGGGGAGGGACATGGTGCTTATCCCAGGACTGGCAGGGGAGGGACATGGTGCTTATCCCAGGACAGGCAGGGGAGGACATGGTGCTTATCCCAGGACTGGCATGGGGGGGGACATGGTGCTTATCCCAGGACTGGCAGGGAAAGACATGGTGCTTATCCCAGGACTGGCAGGGGAGGACATGGTGCTTATCCCAGGACTGGCAGGGGAGGACATGGTGCTTATCCCAGGACTGGCAGGGGAGGACATGGTGCTTATCCCAGGACTGGCAGGGGAGGACATGGTGCTTATCCCAGGACTGGCAGGGGGGGACATGGTGCTTATCCCAGGACTGGCAGGGGAGGACATGGTGCTTATCCCAGGACTGGCAGGGAGGACATGGTGCTTATCCCAGGACTGGCAGGGGAGGACATGGTGCTTATCCCAGGACTGGCAGGGGAGGACATGGTGCTTATCCCAGGACTGGCAGGGGAGGACATGGTGCTTATCCCAGGACTGGCAGGGGGAGGACATGGTGCTTATCCCAGGACTGGCAGGGAGTACATGGTGCTTATCCCAGGACTGGCAGGGGAGGACATGGTGCTTATCCCAGGACTGGCAGGGGAGGACATGGTGCTTATCCCAGGACTGGCAGGGGGGGGACATGGTGCTTATCCCAGGACTGGCAGGGGAGGACATGGTGCTTATCCCAGGACTGGCAGGGGAGGACATGGTGCTTATCCCAGGACTGGCAGGGAAGATCCCAGGACTGGCAGGGGAGATCCCAGGACTGGCAGGGAGATCCCCGTACTGGCAGGGGAGATCCCAGGACTGGCAGGGAGATCCCAGGACTGGCAGGGGAGATCCCAGGACTGGCAGGGGAGATCCCAGGACTGGCAGGGGAGATCCCAGGACTGGCAGAGAGATCCCAGGACTGGCAGGGGAGATCCCAGGACTGGCAGGGGAGATCCCAGGACTGGCAGGGGAGATCCCAGGACTGGCAGGGGAGATCCCAGGACTGGCAGGGGAGATCCCAGGACTGGCGGGGAGATCCCAGGACTGGCAGGGGAGATCCCAGGACTGGCAGGGGAGATCCCAGGACTGGCAGGGGAGATCCCAGGACTGGCAGGGAGATCCCAGGACTGGCAGGGGAGATCCCAGGACTGGCAGGGGAGATCCCAGGACTGGCAGGGAAGATCTGCGCTGCTCCCGCAGGTTGGTGCGACTTTCACCGAAAACATAACTGATGACGATGAAGATCCCAAGATGATAAAATATCCATTACAATAAATATCTTAACGTATATTATTTTGTTTATTGCCCACGAAGCAAAGAAGTTAACAAAGCGACCACGGAACATTAGACCACGGGACATTCGACCACAAAACATTCGACCACAGAACATTCGACTACAGAACATTCGACCACTGAATATTAGACCACGGAACATTAGACCACGGGATATTAGACCACGGAACATTAGACCATGGGATATTAGACCACGGAACATTAGACCACGGGATATTAGACCACGGAACATTAGACCACGGGATATTAGACCACGGAACATTAGACCACGGGGTATTAGACCACTGGATATTAGACCACGGAACATTAGACCACGGGGTATTAGACCACGGGATATTAGACCACGGAACATTAGACCACGGGGTATTAGAAGTAGTTTTTAGCAGACAGTATTTTGCTGTGTTTCATGTCAATTGAAGTATTTCTTATACGTAAAGCTAACGAGGAATGAATGTGCCCCCGGGATACCACACAGGACAGACCGATGCCCCGTCTGGGGGTAACTACTGTGTAATACACAATACAGGAGCGCTGTGTAATACACAATACAGGGGCGCTGTGTAATACACAATACAGGGGTGCTGTGTAATACACAATACAGGGGTGCTGTGTAATACACAATACAGGAGCGCTGTGTAATACACAATACAGGGGCGCTGTGTAATACACAATACAGGGGCGCTGTGTAATACACAATACAGGGGTGCTGTGTAATACACAATACAGGAGCGCTGTGTAATACACAATACAGGAGCGCTGTGTAATACACAATACAGGAGCGCTGTGTAATACCCAATACAGGAGCGCTGTGTAATACACAATACAGGAGCGCTGTGTAATACACAATACAGGAGCGCTGTGTAATACAGGGGCGTTGTGTAATACACAATACAGGAGCGCTGTGTAATACAGGGGCGCTGTGTAATACACAATACAGGAGCGCTGTGTAATACACAATACAGGAGCGCTGTGTAATACACAATACAGGAGCGCTGTGTAATACCCAATCCAGGAGCGCTGTGTAATACACAATACAGGAGCGTTGTGTAATACACAATACAGGAGCGCTGTGTAATACACAATACAGGAGCGCTGTGTAATACCCAATCCAGGGGTGCTGTGTAATACCCAATACAGGAGCGCTGTGTAATACACAATACAGGAGCGCTGTGTAATACCCAATACAGGAGCGATGTGTAATACACAATACAGGAGCGCTGTGTAATACACAATACAGGGGCGCTGTGTAATACCCAATACAGGAGCGCTGTGTAATACACAATACAGGAGCGCTGTGTAATACACAATACAGGGGCGCTGTGTAATACCCAATACAGGAGCGCTGTGTAATACACAATACAGGAGCGCTGTGTAATACACAATACAGGAGCGCTGTGTAATACACAATACAGGAGCGCTGTGTAATACCCAATACAGGAGCGCTGTGTAATACACAATACAGGAGCGCTGTGTAATACACAATACAGGAGCGCTGTGTAATACAGGGGCGCTGTGTAATACACAAAACAGGAGCGCTGTGTAATACACAATTCAGGAGCGCTGTGTAATACCCAATACAGGAGCGCTGTGTAATACACAATACAGGGGCGCTGTGTAATACACAATACAGGAGCGCTGTGTAATACACAATACAGGGGCGCTGTGTAATACAGGGGCGCTGTGTAATACACAAAACAGGAGCGCTGTGTAATACACAATTCAGGAGCGCTGTGTAATACCCAATACAGGAGCGCTGTGTAATACACAATACAGGAGCGCTGTGTAATACACAATACAGGGGTGCTGTGTAATACACAATACAGGAGCGCTGTGTAATACACAATACAGGAGCGCTGTGTAATACACAATACAGGAGCGCTGTGTAATACCCAATACAGGAGCGCTGTGTAATACACAATACAGGAGCGCTGTGTAATACACAATACAGGAGCGCTGTGTAATACACAATACAGGAGCGCTGTGTAATACAGGGGCTCTGTGTAATACACAATACAGGAGCGCTGTGTAATACAGGGGCGCTGTGTAATACACAATACAGGAGCGCTGTGTAATACACAATACAGGAGCGCTGTGTAATACCCAATCCAGGAGCGCTGTGTAATACACAATACAGGAGCGCTGTGTAATACACAATACAGGAGCGCTGTGTAATACACAATACAGGAGCGCTGTGTAATACCCAATCCAGGGGTGCTGTGTAATACCCAATACAGGAGCGCTGTGTAATACACAATACAGGAGCGCTGTGTAATACCCAATACAGGAGCGCTGTGTAATACACAATACAGGAGCGCTGTGTAATACACATTACAGGGGCGCTGTGTAATACCCAATACAGGAGCGCTGTGTAATACACAATACAGGAGCGCTGTGTAATACACAATACAGGGGCGCTGTGTAATACCCAATACAGGAGCGCTGTGTAATACACAATACAGGAGCGCTGTGTAATACACAATACAGGAGCGCTGTGTAATACACAATACAGGAGCGCTGTGTAATACCCAATACAGGAGCGCTGTGTAATACACAATACAGGAGCGCTGTGTAATACACAATACAGGAGCGCTGTGTAATACAGGGGCGCTGTGTAATACACAAAACAGGAGCGCTGTGTAATACACAATTCAGGAGCGCTGTGTAATACCCAATACAGGAGCGCTGTGTAATACACAATACAGGGGCGCTGTGTAATACACAATACAGGAGCGCTGTGTAATACACAATACAGGGGCGCTGTGTAATACAGGGGCGCTGTGTAATACACAAAACAGGAGCGCTGTGTAATACACAATTCAGGAGCGCTGTGTAATACCCAATACAGGAGCGCTGTGTAATACACAATACAGGAGCGCTGTGTAATACACAATACAGGGGCGCTGTGTAATACCCAATACAGGAGCGCTGTGTAATACACAATACAGGAGCGCTGTGTAATACACAATACAGGAGCGCTGTGTAATACACAATACAGGAGCGCTGTGTAATACCCAATACAGGAGCGCTGTGTAATACACAATACAGGAGCGCTGTGTAATACACAATACAGGAGCGCTGTGTAATACAGGGGCGCTGTGTAATACACAAAACAGGAGCGCTGTGTAATACACAATTCAGGAGCGCTGTGTAATACCCAATACAGGAGCGCTGTGTAATACACAATACAGGGGCGCTGTGTAATACACAATACAGGAGCGCTGTGTAATACACAATACAGGGGCGCTGTGTAATACAGGGGCGCTGTGTAATACACAAAACAGGAGCGCTGTGTAATACACAATTCAGGAGCGCTGTGTAATACCCAATACAGGAGCGCTGTGTAATACACAATACAGGAGCGCTGTGTAATACACAATACAGGGGCGCTGTGTAATACAGGGGCGCTGTGTAATACACAAAACAGGAGCGCTGTGTAATACACAATACAGGAGCGCTGTGTAATACACAATGCAGGAGCGCTGTGCAATACACAATACAGGAGCGCTGTGTAATACACAATACAGGGGTGCTGTGTAATACCCAATACAGGGGCGCTGTTTAATACACAATACAGGGGCGCTGTGTAGTACACAATACAGGAGCGCTGTGTAATACACAATACAGGAGTGCTGTGTAATACACAATACAAGAGCGCTGTGTAATACACAATACAGGAGCACTGTGTAATACAGGAGCGCTGTGTAATACAGGGGCGCTGTGTAATACACAATACAGGAGCACTGTGTAACATAGGGGCGCTGTGTAATACAGGGGCGCTGTGTAATACACAATACAGGAGCGCTGTGTAATACAGGGGCGCTGTGTAATACACAATACAGGAGCGCTGTGTAACACAGGGGCGCTGTGTAATACAGGGGCGCTGTGTAATACACAATACAGGAGCGCCTTGTAATATTTGTTGCAAAACAAAGATTTTACCGGGGGGGGGGGAGAGCAGGGGCCGCTGAGGGGGGGGGGAGAGCAGGAGCCACTGACATGGGGGGGGGGGCAGCAGGCTGCTGACAGAGGGGGGAGCAGGGGGCGAGCATATCACCTCCCCTCCCCCCCGGGCCCATAACTCCTTCTCCCCCCCCCCCCCATAACTAACCCTCCCCCGGCTCATACCTCTTTCTTTCCCCCCCATGCCCCAGGCCCATATTTCCTTCTCCTTCCCCCCCAGCCCATAGCTTGTATATCCCAGTTGGCAGCCCTGTTACTGAGCTGAGCTACAGTAGATACTGTATCTCTCTATAGAGCTACATGCATTGTACAATAAAATCCCCAGCCTGAATGTGCGCAAAGCAAAATGGCGTACGCATGTGGGAATCATTTTCTCATCGAGCCGTATGGAACATTCCGTCATGCACACAGTGATCAGGAAAATACTGCTGCTTCTGTGGAAATACTGGACAGGTACAAAGCCATTCTACATTGCAGCATATAATAAATGATACAAAACAGAATGGGAACATTTGGGGCTGTTGTGCCTTAAGGCAACAAGACACACATTTTGAAAATGCATATTCCTGGCCACCCAAAGAGGTGTACCATACACAAACTGAGAGGTGTGCCATACACACACTGAGAGGTGTGCCATACACAAACTGAGAGGTGTGCCATACACACACTGAGAGGTGTGCCATACACACACTGAGAGGTGTGCCATACACACACTGAGAGGTGTGCCATACACAAACTGAGAGGTGTGCCATACACACACTGAGAGGTGTGCCATACACAAACTGAGAGGTGTGCCATACACACACTAAGAGGTGTGCCATACACACACTGAGAGGTGTGCCATACACACACTGAGAGGTGTGCCATACACACAGTGAGAGGTGTGCCATACACACACTGAGAGGTGTGCCATACACAAACTGAGAGGTGTGCCGTACACAAACTGAGAGGTGTGCCGTACACAAACTGAGAGGTGTGCCATACACACACTGAGAGGTGTGCCATACACACACTGAGAGGTGTGCCATACACACACTGAGAGGTGTGCCATACACAAACTGAGAGGTGTGCCATACACACACTGAGAGGTGTGCCATACACACACTGAGAGGTGTGCCATACACACACTGAGAGGTGTGCCATACACACACTGAGAGGTGTGCCATACACACACTGAGAGGTGTGCCATACACAAACTGAGAGGTGTGCCATACACAAACTGAGAGGTGTGCCATACACAAACTGAGAGGTGTGCCATACACAAACTGAGAGGTGTGCCATACACAAACTGAGAGGTGTGCCATACACAAACTGAGAGGTGTGCCATACACAAACTGAGAGGTGTGCCATACACAAACTGAGAGGTGTGCCATACACAAACTGAGAGGTGTGCCATACACAAACTGAGAGGTGTGCCATACACAAACTGAGAGGTGTGCCACACACAAACTGAGAGGTGTGCCACACACAAACTGAGAGGTGTGCCACACACAAACTGAGAGGTGTGCCACACACAAACTGAGAGGTGTGCCGTACACAAACTGAGAGGTGTGCCACACACAAATTGAGAGGTGTGCCGTAGACAAACTGAGAGGTGTGCTATACACAAACTGAGAGGTGAGCCGTACACAAACTGAGAGGTGTGCCGTACACAAACTGAGAGGTGTGCCGTACACAAACTGAGAGGTGTGCCGTACACAAACTGAGAGGTGTGCCGTACACAAACTGAGAGGTGTGCCGTACACAAACTGAGAGGTGTGCCGTACACAAACTGAGAGGTGTGCCGTACACAAACTTAGAGATGTGCCGTACACACACTGACAGGTGTGCCGTACACAAACTGAGAGGTGTGCCGTACACAAACTGAGAGGTGTGCCGTACACAAACTGAGAGGTGTGCCGTACACAAACTGAGAGGTGTGCCATACACAAACTGAGAGGTGTGCCATACACAAACTGAGAGGTGTGCTATACACAAACTGAGAGGTGTACCATACACAAACTGAGAGGTGTGCCATACACAAACTGAGAGGTGTACCATACACAAACTGAGAGGTGTGCCATACACAAACTGAGAGGTGTACCATACACAAACTGAGAGGTGTGCCACACACAAACTGAGAGGTGTGCCATACACAAACTGAGAGGTGTGCCATACACAAACTGAGAGGTGTGCCATACAAATAAAGAGGTGTGCCATACACAAACTGAGAGGTGTGCCATACAAATAAAGAGGTGTGCCATACACACTGAGAGGTGTGCCATACACACAGTGAGAGGTGTGCCATACACAAACTGAGAGGTGTGCCATACACAAACTGAGAGGTGTGCCATACAGAAACTGAGAGGTGTGCCATACACAAACTGAGAGGTGTGCCATACACAAACTGAGAGGTGTGCCATACAAACAAAAAGGTGTGCCATACACAAACTGAGAGGTGTGCCATACAAATAAAGAGGTGTGCCACACACAAACTGAGAGGTGTGCCACACACAAACTGAGAGGTGTGCCACACACAAACTGAGAGGTGTGCCATACACAAACTGAGAAGTGTGCCATACACAAACTGAGAGTTGTGCCACACACAAACTGAGAGGTGTGCCATACACAAACTGAGAGGTGTGCCATACACAAACTGAGAGGTGTGCCATACAAATAAAGAGGTGTGCCATACACAAACTGAGAGGTGTGCCATACAAATAAAGAGGTGTGCCATACACACCGAGAGGTGTGCCATACACACAGTGAGAGGTGTGCCATACACACACTGAGAGGTGTGCCATACACAAATTGAGAGGTGTGCCATACACACACTAAGAGGTGTGCCATACACACACTGAGAGGTGTGCCATACACACACTGAGAGGTGTGCCATACACACAGTGAGAGGTGTGCCATACACACACTGAGAGGTGTGCCATACACAAACTGAGAGGTGTGCCGTACACAAACTGAGAGGTGTGCCGTACACAAACTGAGAGGTGTGCCATACACACACTGAGAGGTGTGCCATACACACACTGAGAGGTGTGCCATACACAAACTGAGAGGTGTGCCATACACACACTGAGAGGTGTGCCATACACACACTGAGAGGTGTGCCATACACACACTGAGAGGTGTGCCATACACACACTGAGAGGTGTGCCATACACACACTGAGAGGTGTGCCATACACAAACTGAGAGGTGTGCCATACACAAACTGAGAGGTGTGCCATACACAAACTGAGAGGTGTGCCATACACAAACTGAGAGGTGTGCCATACACAAACTGAGAGGTGTGCCATACACAAACTGAGAGGTGTGCCATACACAAACTGAGAGGTGTGCCATACACAAACTGAGAGGTGTGCCATACACAAACTGAGAGGTGTGCCATACACAAACTGAGAGGTGTGCCATACACAAACTGAGAGGTGTGCCATACACAAACTGAGAGGTGTGCCACACACAAACTGAGAGGTGTGCCACACACAAACTGAGAGGTGTGCCACACACAAACTGAGAGGTGTGCCACACACAAACTGAGAGGTGTGCCGTACACAAACTGAGAGGTGTGCCACACACAAACTGAGAGGTGTGCCGTAGACAAACTGAGAGGTGTGCTATACACAAACTGAGAGGTGAGCCGTACACAAACTGAGAGGTGTGCCGTACACAAACTGAGAGGTGTGCCGTACACAAACTGAGAGGTGTGCCGTACACAAACTGAAAGGTGTGCCGTACACAAACTGAGAGGTGTGCCGTACACAAACTTAGAGATGTGCCGTACACACACTGACAGGTGTGCCGTACACAAACTGAGAGGTGTGCCGTACACAAACTGAGAGGTGTGCCGTACACAAACTGAGAGGTGTGCCGTACACAAACTGAGAGGTGTGCCATACACAAACTGAGAGGTGTGCCATACACAAACTGAGAGGTGTGCTATACACAAACTGAGAGGTGTACCATACACAAACTGAGAGGTGTGCCATACACAAACTGAGAGGTGTACCATACACAAACTGAGAGGTGTGCCATACACAAACTGAGAGGTGTACCATACACAAACTGAGAGGTGTGCCACACACAAACTGAGAGGTGTGCCATACACAAACTGAGAGGTGTGCCATACACAAACTGAGAGGTGTGCCATACAAATAAAGAGGTGTGCCATACACAAACTGAGAGGTGTGCCATACAAATAAAGAGGTGTGCCATACACACTGAGAGGTGTGCCATACACACAGTGAGAGGTGTGCCATACACAAACTGAGAGGTGTGCCATACACAAACTGAGAGGTGTGCCATACAGAAACTGAGAGGTGTGCCATACACAAACTGAGAGGTGTGCCATACACAAACTGAGAGGTGTGCCATACAAACAAAAAGGTGTGCCATACACAAACTGAGAGGTGTGCCATACAAATAAAGAGGTGTGCCACACACAAACTGAGAGGTGTGCCACACACAAACTGAGAGGTGTGCCACACACAAACTGAGAGGTGTGCCATACACAAACTGAGAAGTGTGCCATACACAAACTGAGAGGTGTGCCACACACAAACTGAGAGGTGTGCCATACACAAACTGAGAGGTGTGCCATACACAAACTGAGAGGTGTGCCATACAAATAAAGAGGTGTGCCATACACAAACTGAGAGGTGTGCCATACAAATAAAGAGGTGTGCCATACACACCGAGAGGTGTGCCATACACACAGTGAGAGGTGTGCCATACACACACTGAGAGATGTGCCATACACAAACTGAGAGGTGTGCCATACACAAACTGAGAGGTGTGCCACACACAAACTGAGAGGTGTGCCATACACAAACTAAGAGGTGTGCCATACAAATAAAGAGGTGTGCCATACACACTGAGAGGTGTGCCATACACACAGTGAGAGGTGTGCCATACACACACTGAGAGATGTGCCATACACACACTGAGAGATGTGCCATACACAAACTGAGAGGTGTGCTATACACAAACTGAGAGGTGTGCCACACACAAACTGAGAGGTGTGCCACACACAAACTGAGAGGTGTGCCATACACAAACTGAGAGGTGTGCCATACACAAACTAAGAGGTGTGCCATACAAATAAAGAGGTGTGCCATACACACTGAGAGGTGTGCCATACACACACTGAGAGATGTGCCATACACACACTGAGAGATGTGCCATACACAAACTGAGAGGTGTGCCATACACAAACTGAGAGGTGTGCCACACACAAACTGAGAGGTGTGCCACACACAAACTGAGAGGTGTGCCATACACAAACTGAGAGGTGTGCCACACACAAACTGAGAGGTGTGCCATACACAAACTGAGAGGTGTGCCATACACAAACTGAGAGGTGTGCCATACACAAACTGAGAGGTGTGCCATACACAAACTGAGAGGTGTGCCATACACAAACTGAGAGGTGTGCCATACAAACAAAAAGGTGTGCCATACACAAACTGAGAGGTGTGCCATACAAATAAAGAGGTGTGCCACACACAAACTGAGAGGTGTGCCACACACAAACTGAGAGGTGTGCCATACACAAAGTGAGAGGTGTGCCATACACAAACTGAGAGGTGTGCCATACACAAACTGAGAGGTGTGCCATACACAAACTGAGAGGTGTGTCATACAAATAAAGAGGTGTGCCACACACAAACTGAGAGGTGTGCCACACACAAAGTGAGAGGTGTGCCATACACAAAGTGAGAGGTGTGCCATACACAAACTGAGAGGTGTGCCATACACAAACTGAGAGGTGTGCCACACACAAACTGAGAGGTGTGCCACACACAAACTGAGAGGTGTGCCATACACAAACTAAGAGGTGTGCCATACACAAACTGAGAGGTGTGCCATACACAAAGTGAGAGGTGTGCCATACACAAACTGAGAGGTGTGCCATACACAAAGTGAGAGGTGTGCCATACACAAAGTGAGAGGTGTGCCATACACAAACTGAGAGGTGTGCCATACACAAACTGAGAGGTGTGCCATACACAAAGTGAGAGGTGTGCCGTACACAAAGTGAGAGGTGTGCCGTACACAAAGTGAGAGGTGTGCCGTACACAAAGTGAGAGGTGTGCCATACACAAAGTGAGAGGTGTGCCATACACAAACTGAGAGGTGTGCCATACACAAAGTGAGAGGTGTGCCGTACACAAAGTGAGAGGTGTGCCACACACAAACTGAGAGGTGTGCCACACACAAACTGAGAGGTGTGCCGTACACAAAGTGAGAGGTGTGCCGTACACAAAGTGAATACTTTACACATTCTGCAAATAAAAGCAATGCCGGTGCTACGTTCTCATGTGCCGAGCGGAACAATGTGCAGCACTGAAGGACCACGACGAAGCCCTTTGAATAGGCAATCGTACAAACACAGTGTCCTTTGTCTTCTCAGCAGATTCTCTGCAATATTAACACACGTTTGAAATGTAGACGTGCCTTAGAAAATATCAGAACCCAAACTGAGGCCTAAGTTTCTCGTGCAGTCTCAGACCATGAAGACGCAATAGTGGTTTCTTAGAATTGTGCTGCTAACTTCATCGGGCCAGCACAGAGTTGCAACTGTGTGGTTCATTTTAAGTCTTGTGCCTAGATTACACTGGACTGGCAAATCATTTACTCCTTAATGCAAACCAGTACATTTCCACTCATAAGGCACCATGCCCACTTGCAAATCGTATTTTAGTCACCCATACCCCTTATTAACCTCAATCAAATGTCACATAACCTTCACCATCCGCAGACCCGCCGCGCTGCTCAGTCTGGGAACACTCATTGGGAACGCTCATTGGGAGCGCTCATTGGGAGCGCTCATTAGGAGCGCTCATTGGGAGCACTCATTGGGAACACTCATTGGGAACACTCATTGGGAACACTCAGAGCCCTAATGTACTTTTATTGTGAGCAGCTAAATTGTTTTAATTCCCACTTATGGCAATACTACTACTGGATACACAGTATACTTTCTGCAAAGTGATACAATGCTGCCACACATACTGTATGCAATTAAAATAACCAACAGGATACTTAGGGGCCTATGCAGAGAGCAGCGCTTTTTAAAATTGGCGAGGGGAATAAAAAGTTGGTTTAATGGAGAGTTTTATTCTCCATATGCAGAAATGGGTGAAATCCGCTATTTATACCATTACTGCATGTGGAGAATTGTAAATGAGGAGATGCGCGCAGCTGAAAGGGGAAAAAAAAATAGCGCATTTTTTTTTTTCCTATAGCCGGCGAGCTCCTGCTTCTTGCCAACTTTAGTTGGCGGAGAAAATTGAAGAAAATCGCGCCATGTTATTGGCGCGAACAGCCGCTAGATGGCGTTCGCACGTTTCTGAATTTGGAAATTTTTAAAGCTGGCGAGATGTAGGTTCTCACCAGCCGCGCGGCGAAATTTTCAAATAAAAAAAACAAAATGGCGCTTGTTTTAAAACTCGCCATTACCTGCCTTTCTAAAGGCAGATTTTGCCAAAAAATGGCGCTTCCCCCGATAACGCTGCTCTCTGCATGAGGCCCTTAGTGACAATTTAGTACCTGGATTCCCAACATTAATATTGTTGCTCAAAATGGAACTACTATGTTCTTGTGCAAATGTTAACTCATGGGAAGGGGCTTCATAGTATACGGGACAGGCGTCATAGTATACAGGACAGGCTTCATAGTATACGGGACAGGCGTCATAGTATACAGGACAGGCGTCATAGTATACGGGACCGGCGTCATAGTATACAGGACAGGCTTCATTGTATACAGAACAGGCTTCATAGTATACAGGACAGGCTTCATAGTATACAGGACAGGCTTCATAGTATACGGGACCGGCGTCATAGTATACAGGACAGGCGTCATAGTATACGGGACAGGCGTCACAGTATACGGGACAGGCGTCATAGTATATGGGACAGGCGTCATAGTAAACAGGACAGGCTTCATAGTATACAGGACAGGCTTCATAGTATGCGGGACAGGCGTCATAGTATACGGGACAGGCGTCATAGTATACTGGGCAGGCTTCATAGTATACAGGGCAGGCTTCATAGTATACAGGACAGGCTTCATAGTATACAGGACAGGCTTCATAGTATACGGGAAGGGCTTTATAGTATATGGGAAGGGGCTTCATAGTATACAGGACAGGCTTCATAGTATACAGGACAGGCTTCATAGTATACAGGACAGGCTTCATAGTATACAGGACAGGCTTCATAGTATACGGGACAGGCTTCATAGTATACGGGACAGGCGTCATAGTATACGGGACAGACTTCATAGTATACGTTACAGGCGTCATAGTATATGGGACAGGCTTCATAGTATACAGGACAGGCTTCATAGTATACAGAACAGGCTTCATAGTATACGGGACAGGCGTCATAGTATACAGGACAGGCGTCATAGTATACAGGACAGGCTTCATAGTATACAGGACAGGCTTCATAGTATACAGGACAGGCTTCATAGTATACAGGACAGGCTTCATAGTATACGGGACAGGCTTCATAGTATACGGGACAGGCTTCATAGTATACAGGACAGGCTTCATAGTATACAGGACAGGCTTCATAGTATACGGGACAGGCTTCATAGTATACGGGACAGGCTTCATAGTATACAGGACAGGCTTCATAGTATACGGGACAGGCTTCATAGTATACGGGACAGGCTTCATAGTATACGGGACAGGCTTCATAGTATACAGGACAGGCTTCATAGTATACAGGACAGGCGTCATAGTATACGGGACAGGCTTCATAGTATACGGGACAGGCTTCATAGTATACGGGACAGGCTTCATAGTATACAGGACAGGCTTCATAGTATACAGGACAGGCTTCATAGTATACAGGACAGGCTTCATAGTATACAGGACAGGCTTCATAGTATACAGGACAGGCTTCATAGTATACAGGACAGGCTTCATAGTATACAGGACAGGCTTCATAGTATACGGGAAGGGCTTCATAGTATACGGGAAGGGCTTCATAGTATATGGGACAGGCTTCATAGTATACAGGACAGGTTTCATAGTATACAGGACAGGCTTCATAGTATACAGGACAGGCTTCATAGTATACGGGAAGGGCTTCATAGTATACAGGAGAGGCTTCATAGTATATGGGAAGGGCTTCATAGTATATGGGAAGGGCTTCATAGTATATGGGAAGGGGCTAGATAGTATATGGGAAGGGGCTTCATAGTACAGTATATGGGAAAGGCTTCCTAGTATATGGGAAGGGGCTTCATAGTACTATATGGGAAAGGGCTTCATAGTATATGGGAAAGGGCTTCATAGTATATGGGAAAGGGCTTCATAGTATATGGGAAGGGGCTTCATAATATATGGGAAGGGCTTCATAGTATATGTTAAAGGGCTTCATAGTATATGGGAAGGGCTTCATAGTATATGGGAAGGGCTTCCTCGTATATGGGAAGGGGCTTCATCGTATATGGGAAGGGGCTTCATCGTATATGGGAAGGGGCTTCATCGTATATGGGAAGGGGCTTCATAGTACAGTATATGGCAAGGGGCTTCATTGTATATGGGAAGGGCTTCATAGTACAGTATATGGGAAGGGGTTTCATAGTACTGTATATGAAAAGGGGCTTCATAGTATATGGGAAGGGCTTCATAGTATATGGGAAGAGCTTCATCGTATATGGGAAGGGGCTTCATCGTATATGGGAAGGGGCTTCATCGTATATGGGAAGGGGCTTCATAGTACAGTATATGGCAAGGGGCTTCATTGTATATGGGAAGGGCTTCATAGTACAGTATATGGGAAGGGGTTTCATAGTACAGTATATGGCAAGGGGCTTCATTGTATATGGGAAGGGCTTCATAGTACAGTATATGGGAAGGGGTTTCATAGTACTGTATATGGCAAGGGGCTTTAGTCTTTTCCTGTCTTCTTTTTTGTATGAAAACATTCTAATTAGAAGTGTAATAATCAGCGCTTGCCTTTAGAATACGATTATAAGCGTAAATGTAACAATCAGGTTACAAAATCAGAGATAAGGGGGTTAGAATCAGGTACCAGTAAAACTGTGCTGTAACAATAATATATTTACTCCAGTAATGTTAAAGATTAAGGTGAATTGGCTGTTTTTAATGTCAAATTAATAATTATGACGATAGGGGATATCTGGCCTCACAAAATAAAGGTGAAGCCCAGCTAGCTACCCCTAAAACCATCACTTGGCCACCATGTAAGGCTGGTTTTGGCCAAATGTACTTTATGTCTAGGGGAGAACAGGGAATGTAAAATAGCATGTCTGTAAATATCAGTAAAAGGATTTTATTCCCTGTGAATGCAATCCCCCAGTTTAGTGAAGCCAGCAATGCAATGTGATTTGTGTTTAATCACTGTAATGTATTGTGATTTGAGTGTCAGCCCTGCAAATGTGGATTGTATGTAATAATTTATCTGCAAGCAGACTGGGTAATTAACTTAGCTTAAGCACTTGCATAGGAATTGAGACAAAGGTGTCAAGACATTTTGTGAGTGGGGAAGATTTGGCAATCAGGTCTGGGGATGGGCTCTCAGGAAGGAGAGCCTTTGTTCCCTGCAGACTCCTTGTCTCCTACCCAGTGGGAGGTCTTGAGTGCCTTAGCACGCCCACTCCTCTGGCACTGGTGGCACCAACTCAATCCGTGCTCTGGTTGGCCAGCAGTCCCTGTCCCATGTAAAGGATAGCCTCGGATGGCTATATAAGGGGCACTGATAAGAGCATTAGTCTATAAGCGGTTGCCACGAACGGCACAGATCATCTCTTCAAAAAGCACAGAACAAGGTGCTGCGGATTGCGTCCAACGCGCCACTTCCTACAAGAATAGCAGACCTTCACAGGGTCACAGCTCAACAAGAAATTTTACAAAGGACTGGACCAGTATGCAAATCCGCTGATCAGGAAGCTTGCTGTGATTTCTGCAAACCCATTCGACCGTTACCCACGACCCATCACAGCGCTGACCCTGTGAAACCAACTCAACTGCGGTACGTAACACAGATCAAGAAGCGTTCTAAATGTGCGACAATATACTCAAAAAGAGAACTTGGAGTAATGAGGCTCAAGCCTCGGTATCCAATGTCACCACTGACAGATTGAATCTGTCAGTCAGAACAGAACCACCGATGCATTAGAATTCGCATTCTGTGAAGGAGTTTGGATCTTGACTGTGACCAGCTGGAGATACATGTCAGAGGGTCTGCTGTGTGTGATCAGCACTCTGATATCCTGGACGAGAAGCGGACAGGGCAAGCCTACTGGAAGCAGGCCCCTGCACCTAGCGAGGCTAGAGACTCCTCCCCAGGCCCCTGCACCTAGCGAGGCTAGAGTCTACTCCCCAGGCCCCTGCACCTAGCGAGGCTAGAGACTCCTCCCCAGGCCCCTGCACCTAGCGAGGCTAGAGACTCCTCCCCAGGCCCCTGCACCTAGCGAAGCTAGAGACTCCTCCCCAGGCCCCTGCACCTAGCGAGGCTAGAGTCTACTCCCCAGGCCCCTGCACCTAGCGAGGCTAAAGTCTACTCCCCAGGCCCCTGCACCTAGCGAGGCTAGAGACTCCTCCCCAGGCCCCTGCACCTAGCGAGGCTAGAGTCTACTCCCCAGGCCCCTGCACCTAGCGAGGCTAGAGACTCCTCCCCAGGCCCCTGCACCTAGCGAGGCTAGAGTCTGCTCCCCAGGTCCCTGCACCTAGCGAGGCTAGAGTCTACTCCCCAGGCCCCTGCACCTAGTGAGGCTAGAGTCTACTCCCCAGGCCCCTGCACCTAGTGAGGCTAGAGTCTGCTCCCCAGGCCCCTGCACCTAGCGAGGCTCGACTCTACTCCCCAGGCCCCTGCACCTAGCGAGGCTAGAGTCTACTCCCCAGGTCCCTGCACCTAGTGAGGCTAGAGTCTGCTCCCCAGGCCCCTGCACCTAGCGAGGTTAGAGACTACTCCCCAGGCCCCTGCACCTAGCGAAGTTAGAGACTACTCCCCAGGCCCCTGCACCTAGCGAGGCTAGAGTCTACTCCCCAGGCCCCTGCACCTAGCGAGGCTAGAGTCTCCTCCCCAGGCCCCTGCACCTAGCGAGGCTAGAGTCTACTCCCCAGGCCCCTGCACCTAGCGAGGCTAGAGTCTACTCCACAGGTCCCTGCACCTAGCGAGGCTAGAGTCTACTCCCCAGGCCCCTGCACCTAGCGAGGCTAGAGTCTCCTCCCCAGGCCCCTGCACCTAGCGAGGCTAGAGTCTGCTCCCCAGGCCCCTGCACCTAGTGAGGCTAGAGTCTGCTCCACAGGTCCCTGCACCTAGCGAGGCTAGAGTCTACTCCCCAGGCCCCTGCACCTAGCGAGGCTAGAGACTGCTCCCCAGGCCCCTGCACCTAGCGAGGCTAGAGTCTGCTCCCCAGGCCCCTGCACCTAGCGAGGCTAGAGTCTGCTCCCCAGGCCCCTGCACCCAGCGAGGCTAGAGTCTGCTCCCCAGGTCCTGCACCTAGCGAGGCTAGAGTCTGCTCCCCAGGCCCCTGCACCTAGCGAGGCTAGAGTCTACTCCCCAGGCCCCTGCACCTAGCGAGGCTAGAGACTGCTCCCCAGGCCCTGCACCTAGCGAGTCTAGAGTCTCCTCCCCAGGCCCCTGCATCTAGCAAGGCTAGAGTTTACTCCCCAGGCCCCTGCACCTAGCGAGGCTAGAGTCTGCTCCCCAGGCCCCTGCACCTAGTGAGGCTAGAGTCTGCTCCACAGGTCCCTGCACCTAGCGAGGCTAGAGTCTACTCCCCAGGCCCCTGCACCTAGCGAGGCTAGAGACTGCTCCCCAGGCCCCTGCACCTAGCGAGGCTAGAGTCTGCTCCCCAGGCCCCTGCACCTAGCGAGGCTAGAGTCTGCTCCCCAGGCCCCTGCACCCAGCGAGGCTAGAGTCTGCTCCCCAGGTCCTGCACCTAGCGAGGCTAGAGTCTGCTCCCCAGGCCCCTGCACCTAGCGAGGCTAGAGACTCCTCCCCAGGCCCCTGCACCTAGCGAGGCTAGAGTCTACTCCCCAGGCCCCTGCACCTAGCGAGGCTAGAGACTCCTCCCCAGGCCCCTGCACCTAGCGAGGCTAGAGTCTGCTCCCCAGGTCCCTGCACCTAGCGAGGCTAGAGTCTACTCCCCAGGCCCCTGCACCTAGTGAGGCTAGAGTCTACTCCCCAGGCCCCTGCACCTAGTGAGGCTAGAGTCTGCTCCCCAGGCCCCTGCACCTAGCGAGGCTCGACTCTACTCCCCAGGCCCCTGCACCTAGCGAGGCTAGAGTCTACTCCCCAGGTCCCTGCACCTAGTGAGGCTAGAGTCTGCTCCCCAGGCCCCTGCACCTAGCGAGGTTAGAGACTACTCCCCAGGCCCCTGCACCTAGCGAAGTTAGAGACTACTCCCCAGGCCCCTGCACCTAGCGAGGCTAGAGTCTACTCCCCAGGCCCCTGCACCTAGCGAGGCTAGAGTCTCCTCCCCAGGCCCCTGCACCTAGCGAGGCTAGAGTCTACTCCCCAGGCCCCTGCACCTAGCGAGGCTAGAGTCTACTCCACAGGTCCCTGCACCTAGCGAGGCTAGAGTCTACTCCCCAGGCCCCTGCACCTAGCGAGGCTAGAGTCTCCTCCCCAGGCCCCTGCACCTAGCGAGGCTAGAGTCTGCTCCCCAGGCCCCTGCACCTAGTGAGGCTAGAGTCTGCTCCACAGGTCCCTGCACCTAGCGAGGCTAGAGTCTACTCCCCAGGCCCCTGCACCTAGCGAGGCTAGAGACTGCTCCCCAGGCCCCTGCACCTAGCGAGGCTAGAGTCTGCTCCCCAGGCCCCTGCACCTAGCGAGGCTAGAGTCTGCTCCCCAGGCCCCTGCACCCAGCGAGGCTAGAGTCTGCTCCCCAGGTCCTGCACCTAGCGAGGCTAGAGTCTGCTCCCCAGGCCCCTGCACCTAGCGAGGCTAGAGTCTACTCCCCAGGCCCCTGCACCTAGCGAGGCTAGAGACTGCTCCCCAGGCCCTGCACCTAGCGAGTCTAGAGTCTCCTCCCCAGGCCCCTGCATCTAGCAAGGCTAGAGTTTACTCCCCAGGCCCCTGCACCTAGCGAGGCTAGAGTCTGCTCCCCAGGCCCCTGCACCTAGTGAGGCTAGAGTCTGCTCCACAGGTCCCTGCACCTAGCGAGGCTAGAGTCTACTCCCCAGGCCCCTGCACCTAGCGAGGCTAGAGACTGCTCCCCAGGCCCCTGCACCTAGCGAGGCTAGAGTCTGCTCCCCAGGCCCCTGCACCTAGTGAGGCTAGAGTCTGCTCCCCAGGCCCCTGCACCCAGCGAGGCTAGAGTCTGCTCCCCAGGTCCTGCACCTAGCGAGGCTAGAGTCTGCTCCCCAGGCCCCTGCACCTAGCGAGGCTAGAGTCTACTCCCCAGGCCCCTGCACCTAGCGAGGCTAGAGACTGCTCCCCAGGCCCTGCACCTAGCGAGTCTAGAGTCTCCTCCCCAGGCCCCTGCATCTAGCAAGGCTAGAGTTTACTCCCCAGGCCCCTGCACCTAGCGAGGCTAGAGTCTACTCCCCAGGCCCCTGCACCTAGCGAGGCTAGAGTCTGCTCCCCAGGCCCCTGCACCCAGCGAGGCTAGAGTCTGCTCCCCAGGCCCTGCACCTAGCGAGGCTAGAGTCTGCTCCCCAGGCCCCTGCACCCAGCGAGGCTAGAGTCTGCTCCCCAGGCCCCTGCACCCAGCGAGGCTAGAGTCTGCTCCCCAGGCCCCTGCACCTAGCGAGGCTAAAGTCTGCTCCCTAGGCCCCTGCACCTAGTGAGGCTAGAGTCTGCTCCCCAGGCCCCTGCACCTAGTGAGGCTAGAGTCTGCTCCCCAGGCCCCTGCACCTAGTGAGGCTAGAGTCTGCTCCCCAGGCCCCTGCACCTAGCGAGGCTAGAGTCTACTCCCCAGGCCCCTGCACCCAGCGAGGTTAGAGTCTGCTCCCCAGGCCCCCAGTTGGTATAGTATCTTGTTATTGTGTATTTTGTCTTGTCTGCTGGCGTGCTAGAATAAACCTCATTTTATTCAACAACCTTGTCCCGTCCGGTGCTGGTGATCCTGGTAGTTTGGGTGTGAAAGTGCTGGTCTCCCGTGACAATAATAAGATAAAAGTATTAGTAATCTAGAAAACAAAATAATCCAATATGAAGTTTGTAAATCTATTTGTATTTAATCCATCAGCACCAGAACCCAAGTGTGTAACTGAGAGCACTTACTTGTTGGCAGATATTATTGCATGTCTTCTCCAGACACTCCGCTATGTGAAGTCCTGTGACCGAGTCTTCCATACTGGTGCAGGAGCACAGTTTGCATCCGTCTTCCCAGGAAGCTCCAAGCTGATACACATTATTTTTATGTACGCAAACCTGATAAAGATAAAGACTCCAAGTGAGATTGAAGCTCATTTCCATGAAAGGATATTCTGTGCATCTTGTTACTTCTATGTCTGAAGCACTTATTCCCATGGCCTGTTATTTATATTATTTGTTATTTATAAGATTACCACGTGTATTACTGCTGTGAAGCGCTATGCAGATTAATGGCGCTATATAAATAAAGACATACAATAACAATACAATCTGTTTCTTTAAAAAAAAGCAAATAATGTATTTGTCACGTACATGCTTACCCGTGCACACGTGTGTGTGTGTGTTTGTGTGCGTGCATGCTTAAAAACAGCCAGTCCTCCAGTTGTCTCACTCACCTCCCCCCCACGGCATTAAAAATGACCACTAACGCCGCACTACACCACAATTACGCTGCCACCCACAGGATTAATTTAAGGGCTTACGCCTCGATCCCCCTTACACTAGAAAAATTAAATGTGTCCGAAAATGTGGTCAATCTCTTCGAAAGGTACATGGTTCAATTAGAGCTCGAGGACACAGTGTAACACACTGTAGTATAACACACTGCAGTGTAACACACTGTGGTATAACACACTATAATGTAACACACTGTAGTGTAACACACTGCAGTGTAACACACTGTGGTATAACACACTATAGTGTAACACACTGTGGTGTAACACACTGTGGTGTAACACACTATAGTGTAACACACTGTGGTGTAACACACTGTGGTGTAACACACTATAGTGTAACACACTATAGTGTAACACACTGTGGTATAACACACTCTGGTATAACACACTATAGTGTAACACACTGTGGTGTAACACACCAGGATTCTGACTATAGATTCACAAACCCAACTTGTTAAACACACTCCTTTCCTCTCTGACAAAGACCTGCTGGCCGGACCGACCTCTGTGTGTGTCTTATCTTCCACTTTTCATTGACACGTTTAAGGCTGGCCTCTCTGATAACGGGGATCTGTTTAATTACAGTTTAATTTGAGGGTATAAAACACCCCATAACGCTCTCCCTGTAACAACCTGAGCAACGATTTGTAAGTCGCCTGTTTATTTGGGAAACAAGAATAAACAGGCGACTTACAAATTAAATGGGGATACATTGGAGGAATCCTTGATGGAGAAGGATTTAGGAGTGCTTGTAGACAGCAGGCTGAGCAATAGTGCCCAATGTCATGCAGTAGCTGCAAAGGCAAACAAGATCTTATCTTGCATCAAACGGGCAATGGATGGAAGGGAAGTAAACATAATTATGCCCCTTTACAAAGCATTAGTAACACCACACCTTGAATATGGAGTACAATTTTGGGCACCAATACTAAGAAAAGACATTATGGAACTAGAGAGAGTGCAGAGAAGAACCAACAAATTAATAAAGGGGATGGACAATCTAATTTATGAGGAGAGGCTAGCTAAATTAGATTTATTTACATTAGAAAAGAGGCGTTTAAAAGGTTATTTGATAACTATATACAAATATATTCGGGGACAGTACATGGAGCGTTCAAAAGAACTATTCATCCCAAGGGCAGTACAAAGGACTCAGGGTCATCCCCTAAGGTTGGAGGAAAGGAGATTTCACCAGTAACAAAGGAAAGGGTTCTTTACAGTAAGGGCAGTTAAAATGTGGAATTCATTACCCATGGAGACTGTGATGGCAGATACAATAGACCCGATTGTAGCGTCTACCTCTACAAATTCAATATACCGTTTTGTTCTCCAATTCAATTACAACACACATCACTGCGAAATGCTCAAGGAACTAGATTGGTCTAGGCACAATGTTCACCTTTCCTGTCTTGCCTTCAAATACTTTCTGGGCAAGCTACCCAGCTACCTGAACAAGCTCCTCACCCCTACCACATGCAGCACTTATCATCTGATATCTGACTCCAAAAGACTGTTCATGGTCCCAAGGTTCAGCAAAGTATCCGGTCGCTCCTCCTTCTCTTACCGTGCACCACAAAACTGGAACAACCTACCGCAGACTCTCACAGCCGCCACCAGTCTAAATTCTTTCAAAACTAAAGCTGTCTCAAATTTTAATCTGGTCTGTAACTGTTACATACGCCTATAATATATATTATCTCTAACTGTGCATCTGTGCATGCAATGTCTTGTATATAATGCATACCCTGTTCACTTATGTAACTATGTATAGCCTGGGTCTCCCATGTCCTCCATCTGCCCCCTACCTCTGGCTGCAGCGGAGGCTGGGGGAGAATGTGGGGTGGTTATGGCAGGTGACTCGATCGCCAGAGGTTACCAGCGGCACCCCTTGCAGGGCACCGCCATCTTGGATGCGATTGCGCATGCGCAGTGCAGGGCGCGAGGCGGCCATAGCAGGACAGGTCCTCCGCGGGGACTACAAGCCCCAGCAGCCCATGGGGTTGCAGTTCACATGGTACACCGCAGCCAATAGGGCGCCAGCATTCCCCTGCAGAGTACTATAGCTGCATTTCGCACGCAGGGAGCACGCCAGTCGGAAATGGGATGCGGAAGGGGTAGGGTGTGTATGTGCAGGGAATCAGTGACCCTGCACTAGGCCAGAGAACCCCCTTAGGCTCCAGTTAGGCCCCGACTCCTCTCAGCTTGTGTTTGCTGCAGGGACCGGACCATCAGTTAGGGACATGGCCCCTGTAGTGCCAGAGAGAGGGACACAGCCAGGACACAATGGCAAACTGGCGATCCGATGGTCTGGGACCAGACCACCATATTGAGAGACTATCTTCAATGGTGGTCCTATCCACCCGGGAGGTCACCCCACGTGGAGGCGGACGTCATCGTTGACAACAACCATCGCTGGATCAGTGGATCCTATCATTCTTTTGTGGCAGTACCGGGTGCTGGAATACCCGGCAGCTACCAAGAAGTGCACCAACTGTACACACGTTATTGGTGGGCAAGGCTGTCTCACACACTTGGGTGGGCTGCTACTTGTGGACACCAGGGTAGTTGGGTGCCCAAGGCCCCCTCAGTACTTTGGGGGGTATTCCATTCAGGGTGGACATTGTGTTGGGGGACAGTGTGAGGGAACGGCCGTGCGTGGCCTAGTTGGTGGGATTGTTACCGCTGTTATTCTATGCATGCAGTAAAACTGTTACTCTTACCGGTGTGTTTATTATTGCATGGGGTCGTGTAACGGGGTTAACCCACATAGTAGGACCCCGTACAGGTGGAGGCGCTGGCAACCGATGGATCGGGCACACCCCAGGCTCCCAGCAGCGGAGGCCCAGGCCTCCTGTGAGCCGCAGGTAACGCACCACATACACCGTAGCCGTCACATCTCCCATGGGGTGGGGGAAAGTGCGCTACATATGTATTTGTAACCGTGTATTATTTGTCATCTTAACGCTATGCCCAGGACATGCGTGAGAATGAGAGGTAACTCAGTGTGTTACTTCCTGGTACCACATGTTATACATAAAGAAATACCTGTATATCAGGTATATAGTACTACAATTCTCCTCTGCAGCTCTGTGACTCTCAGTCACGGGAGTGTTTTAAGTTCACAGAGTCAGCAGCATACGGTGGACTCTGTACTTCTTCACAAACTTCCCATCACGGGATCTCACCAGACCTTGTGCTCAAGCCACATAGAGCTAAGACTGGTGTTTGTCTTGTCATTTTATCAGCAAGCACTATTTAATGATATTAATGCTAATAAGTGCCTGGTGCTGACTTTACCGTAATAATGCTGTTCTGTGCCAAGTTACTCCAAGCCCTCTGCCTTGAGGTCATCTCTGACTCTGCCCTCTCCTTTATTCCTCATATTCACGAGCAGCCAATTTACCTTGTGTTCTAACATTGCCCCTTATTCCCTGTAGAGTGTAAGCTCTCTGGATCAGGTCCTCATTACCTCCTGTATCTGTATGTCTGTCCTTACTTGGCATGTCATTCTGTATATGTAATATACATAACTCTGCTCCCCCCATTGTACCGCCCGGCGGTATATGCTGGCACTTTACAACTAAACGGTAATAATAACTACACTTTGTCAGCCAATGAGAACAAAATGCCAGTTTCAATGCCAGGGACAGCACGGGTTAGGACAAAAACAAGTCACATCAATGTAAATGTTTCTGTAAAACAACTAATAGTGTATAGATTAGAATATTATTCTGCTTGAAATCTAAACCTGTTATGTCATGTTCCGTGATCACCAGCAGCAGATTCAACCAGAACCTTTCTACACAACTGCCTGCAAGCTCCTTCAATGGGTTGTTAGAACAATGCATTTCTTCTCACCTTGTCTGGAATGCAAGTCACACTCGTACACCCGCATTCATTGGTGGTAGCTGATGATATGTATCCGGCTGGACAGGTGACTGTTGAATTAGTACAGCTGCAGGTACATTCATATTCATCACAGCATTGGGTCTTCTTAATTGTGAGCTTTCTGTAAGGTGGGCAGTCAGGAATCTGATCTTTTCTGCAGTTTTCCTTTCTGCAAACTAATTATAGGAAATGCCATTAAAAGGGCATTGAAAAATTCCTATTGCATGTTAGCTTGTTGTCTATGTACCATTCATGATAACAACTCAATAAAATGAGATGGATGGATGTTGAGATGTAGGGTGAGATGGATGGATGCTGAGATGTAGGGTGGGATGGATGGATGCTGAGATGTAGGGTGAGATGGATGGATGCTGAGATGTAGGGTGAGATGGATGGATGCTGAGATGTAGGGTGAGATGGATGGATGCTGAGATGTAGGGTGGGATGGATGGATGCTGAGATGTAGGGTGAGATGGATGGATGCTGAGATGTAGGGTGAGATGGATGGATGCTGAGATGTAGGGTGAGATGGATGGATGCTGAGATGTAGGGCGAGATGCTGATTGTTCTCCTACAATGATTTTAATTTAAAATTTAGAGATGAAAAAGTTGTTTCTGCAATGAATGTTAATGTTATCCATCGTTAATCTCTGCTGTCATGAAAATCATTGATTAAGTAATTATCTGAGGCTGTGCCTTATCTTGCAAGTTCTCCATAAAAGACATGAAACTGTGCAAAGTGTCTAATTATTGGTGACTAATTGCATGACTTTAATGTGTTGTTAGGTGTGATGAAATAGACAAACGAGAGGTGAAAATGTGCTCCCGTAATTTCCCCTCCCTTAAATACTGCATACGCCTCTGAGAACAGCTGGGGCACTCTACAACACAAACCAAAATAGCTGGCATATATATTTATCTGTATAATATAAGGTCCCTCTTCTTTCTCAGTGGAGGTTTCCTGTGCTTTTTGCGGCTGTCAGTGACACACAAAGGCCTAGATACATTAGTAAGGAAAACTGGAGCTATTCCTATATCTCCTAACATGCAAGGAGACATCTCCTCCAGTTTCCTTACCACTGCTTGATGTATCTGGGCCAATGTTGGGTATAGAGTGTGTGTTCCTAGGCAGTTGTTAAACTAAGCACGAAGTGGAGCGTTTATGTAGCTGGAATGGATCTGAAGAGGTGTACATTTAATGAATGTTGTAGACTGAGAAAGAATCTCCCTGAAGAAACCCTGTGGTGCTGAGAGTAACCTCCTGGTCCATTCACTGTAAGTCTTTCAGCACCAGCAGGTGTCTTATGGCACAGCACCGTCAGTAAATACGACCATTATCTTTTCTTTCTAACAATTGTTGCATATTTGAATATATTTAATAGATTTTCTAATTGTCCCATGAAAGCCTTAATGCGTAACGGTGCTATTTTCAGTTCTGGGGACCCCCTGCTTCCAGACATACTTACCTCCATAGCAGTGTCGGTGTCACTACAGGCAGAGAAACGGTGTGTCTAATCTAACAGGGCTTAACTATCCCACGTGACACGGACCAATAGGAAGCCGTGATGTCATCCGGTGCGGATTCCTATTGGCCCGCGTGACCTGGACCTTTGAACTTCACAGAGATACCGGCACTCCCTACAAAAGGTAGGTATCTCTGGAAGCAGGGGGTCCCCGGAGCTGAAATTAACACAGGTCATCTCCGGAGACCCCCTGCTTCAAACCTGTAATACAAACTAGGAATAAAATATATACTGTACTGCTGCTTTAACCACGGTAACACAAACAGCTTTCACTAGAACATCACTGGAGGATGAGAAAGCGATCATGGCTGAGTCACGCTGGGTACACTTATTGAAGTCCCCAATACAATATTTCTTTATTAATATGTCTGCAAAATAGAAAGAATATTGCAGGTCTTGAACCATTGGCTGCGAGAGAGGCCAGCAGTAATCCACAAAGCAATGGGAAGAAAATATCAAATCTACTGCCTGGTGACTACCACCTAATTCCTTGTGTCCGTGCAAAATCCTCTAAATATTAGATTTATTCCCAGCATTTCAAAGGCTGAAACATGAAGGTTTTCCGTTATACTGAATACTGGAAGTAGATGTGAGTTGAGCAGCTGCAGCCTCTGACAGGCGATCCGAGGCACAGTCAGGAACATGTGCTCACGCAGAGGTTAAACATTGCTTGGGGTTTGTACTTCTTTCCCGTGTGAAAAGCTTTATTCTGCACACTATCGCTTCTCGCTAGAAACTCACTGCATTGGAATGTGTATAGAAAATCCTTAACCAAGCTGGTGCTATGGAATCGCAGTTTGGTTAATAATGCAGAGGGATAAAGGGAAGGAGTTGTGCTGCAGGAAAAGAAATTCATCAAATTCAAACCAAAGGTTATTTGTTGAAAGATGGAGTCAAATCCCCTAGGAAATGCCCGTGACAATGGAGCCCTATAATGTGCGAGTAACATGGGCTCTCAGAAGTTATATTTCAGACAGGCAAAGTATGAAGCTGAACAAAAACAATGCCATGGCAAAGTTATACCTACCTACTCTCACAGTATCCAGACACACACACAGTATACAGACACACACACACATTATCCAGACACACACACACAGTATCCAGACACACACACACACAGTATCCACACACACACACACACACACACACACACACACACACACACACACACACACACACACACACACACACACACACACACAGTATCCAGACACACACACGCATTATCCAGACACACACACACACACACACACACACACACACACACACACACACACACACACACACACAGTATCCAGACACACACAGTATCCAGACACACACACAGTATCCAGACACACACACAGTATCCAGACACACACAGTATCCAGACACACACACACAGTATACAGACACACACAGTATACACACACAGTATACACACACACACACACACAGTATCCAGACACACACACAGTATCCAGACACACACACAGTATCCAGACACACACACAGTATCCAGACACACACACAGTATCCAGACACACACACAGTATCCAGACACACACACAGTATCCAGACACACACACACAGTATCCAGACACACACACAGTACACAGACACACGCACAGTATCCAGACACACACACAGTACACAGACACACACACAGTACACATGCACAGTACACAGATACACGCACAGTATCCAGACACACACAGTACACAGACACACACACAGTATCCAGACAAACACACAGTACACAGACACACAGACACATGCACAGTACACAGACACACGCACAGTACACAGACACACGCACACGGTACACAGACACACGCACACGGTATACAGACACACGCACAGTACACAGACAGTACACAGACACACGCACAGTACACAGACACACGCACAGTACACACACACAGTACACAGACACACGCACAGTACACAGACACACGCACAGTACACAGACACACGCACAGTACACAGACACACGCACAGTACACAGACACACGCACAGTACACAGACAGTACACAGGCACACGCACAGTACACAGACACACGCACAGTACACAGAGACACGCACAGTACACAGACACACGCACAGTACACAGACACACGCCCAGTACACAGACACACGCACAGTATCAGTGATTGATATTAAATTCTGCAGACCGTTTATATGAGTTAAATTAGTAAAGAATGTGAGATTGAACTGTAACACTTTCAGTGCCAGGAAGGTATGTAATCCTGTAGGATACAACTGTCTAATTTGATGTGGGATTTAAGTCAATTCATCTCTCCATTATAACTTTTCAGGAAGCTTTCGCAAAATCAGTCAATATGTTTATTAGCCTTTAAACTTTTTATAGTGCTTGAAAAGTTCACACAATCTATTAGCAGTAAAATACATGGTGTGTAGTGCAGAGTAATGGGAGTGTGTGTACTTACCACACTCATAATTTGCTTTGCAGCGTCCTGGATTTGTCAGTGTGGGGACTCGCCCGTTCTCACACCGAGGCACGGGACTTAACTCACATGTTCCTAGATCACAGGCTGTAATACAGGAATAATGATATTATAATGCTACTGAAACGCACACTCATCACATAATGATGGACATATAGAAGCTCTGTTTAATTGCTGAGCTCACATAAATCACAGATCAAAGCTGTTCTGCCAGTGACACTGTTCTTACCATGTAAAACCTTGAAGAATTGCTGCTGGGGGGGCTGTTCGGGTGACTGATCTGTATTGGGAACCAGCTCCCCCAGCCAGTTAATCTTACAGATACAATACCCTGAACTGAACACAACAAACAGAACACTTCAAAAGGACACGGTATATAGAACAGGACTGGTCCACTGGGGGCCTGCAAAGGGTCTTTATGTGGCCCTTAGACTGTGCAAATATACTAGTTGCTTACTAAATGTTCTCTGATCTGGCCCCTTTGGAGAATTAGTGGCAGAGCCCTGGTATAGATGAATAATATGCAGATATCAGTTTTGCTGCAATTTATTGCATTTCCCAACACCAACTGTTTAGTAACGTCCAAGCCGTATAAATGCCAGCTATACTGATAATAACGCTCTGTAATACTGCAAGGTGAACGCTTTCACATTATTTCTCATCCCTAGACATCCCTAGTATAATGTAATTGGTGATAGCAATGTCAGCTATTCTACACATATACTGTATACTGTATATACTGAGATAATAATCCATTGCAGTGTTAGATACATATTATCTTATTCCATGACCCCTAAAAAGTTAAAAACTAGTCTTTAGTTCTATTGTCCAATCAGCGTCCAGACTCTGTAAGGCAAGTTTGGTGACCCGATCCTCACTAAGGCTTCAGGGGCCTCCCAAATTAATTCCCCACCGCTTGTTGCGAGCAGTACAGTAAGTATTGACTTTCAACACAGTGTACATTACCTCACTTCCATTTTTCTATAATACAGTGAAATCCTCTCTGGCAAGAAACACTTGCAATGATTATTACATACACTAGTGCCGGTGAGACTGATTTATCTCCAAAACAAGTTACTTCTTTTTTTAAATAATATTCCTCTCAAGAAAGCACTTGAGAAAGCTACAGAATAATATTTTTGCATTCTCTTTTCTTTTTATTAATCTCAGAAGTCACATATATTACATTTCATTAATAGTTATGAAAACCATTAATTCTAGAAGACAAGACAAAAGGAAAGCAGTCTTTGCAATCCCAAAGGGCTTAAATCATGAGCAGAAACCACAGAAGTACTACTGCGCACTGCAAAAGTTAGAGACGTCAACCTCAAGGAGCGAAATCGGAGAGGTTTCCGGGTTTGGTGCCGACTTATCGGGCTTTAGTTATACTGATACTTTCTCAGTGAAACACGCTGAGTCTATGAGACGGCAACTGCTGAAAATCAGTGGCACATTAAGGGCCAGATTTACTAAGATGTGCTACTCCATACTGAGAGACACATTATGTGGCTGACCATGCTGGGATTCCGGTTACACACCCATTCCAGGGAATGGGCCATGAAGGGACAAATTACTGAGCGTTGTTACTCTATAAGACACCTGCCATGTTAGAAGACACCTTACACCCTATTATTCACTTGACAGGCAGGAAGGTCTCTTATGTAACGTTGTTGATCGAATATGGTCGTGTCACCATACAACGCCGAGAAAGACGTAATAATAAAAAGGTCACATCAACGGACACTAGACCTAATTTTCTAGGTTCCATAACTGGACCAATACTGATGCAATAAACAGTACCTGAATAATCAAAGACAAGAAGTCCCAAATGGACCACTCTTATAAACTTGGTTCTGTTTCTTCGCACATTACCGCCCCAGTTTGGTAGCAGTTAGCCCCCCAAAAACATGCGTTTTAAGTCGGTCATTAAGCCATGTATCCAATCACAACTTTTTATGCAGCTAGCAAAAAGTCAATTTATTGATTTCCCTTTTTTGTATGACCAAATAAGTGCTGCCTATCATTATGATTACATATTGACATCATATATCGGTTAATTGGTTTAATCTTTGAAACCTTCAAGTGAGATGGATTCTTAGACAGGAAATAGAAGTGTCTAAATACATTTGGTTAAAAACATTTCAGAAATCAAAGGCACTTAAGCCGAATAGGCTTTCAAAGAGTGTTTGACAAAGGTTTCCCAAATCAAACAATGCCTAAAGCGACATGACTACATTCAAAGCATACTAAGATTGATTTAAGGATCTTAGCTTGTATAATTAACAAACATTTTCCAGATAATATATCCCCAAGGAAGGAAGTCAACACTTGTCAAATATTGGATTAAATCCGTCTTCTATTATTGACTCAAGACATTCACGTAGAGAAGGTGTTTCCACATGAATTTTTTTTAGTGTTGCTACGTTCATTGTTTATTGCCATGGGTACATTAAGCCAATGGGAAGTGGCATTTTCTGCCTACAACAAAATGAAACAATATGATTTCAGAAAACAGTAACCTGTAGGGACAGGATGTTTCTTTTAGAGAGGCATCACAACTCCTCACCTTTCCCTGAGGTCTTTCCACAACTTTTATACACGCCCAATTCTTTAATAACAAAGCGTAAGGCGCACGCACGTTTCACATGCAGTCGCAGAATGTTTTATGATTAGTGAAAGAAAATATTTCCAAGAAAATGATTAAAGTAGAGAGATAACTTAGAGACGGGCGGGAGCAGAGTTTCATTAAGATTCTATCACCAAATAGATGTCCATCTTCAAAATATTGAATGTGTTCTGTAGCATCTGTCTATAAAACAATGATCAATATTTGAAAGGGAAAAGAAAATTGCTGTTATACTGTATGATTTTTAGCATTGTATTTGTCAGCAAATATATATGTTTTTCTATAAGAGAATTAGGCCATACTATGCAATATTTTCTTTCATTTATCTTCTAAATAAAAAAAGAAATAAGCAGAACAGTAAAAAAAAAAAAAAAGTAAAAGGGGAGAGGGTATTTCTGTAGGTATTCCAGCTTTAATGCTAATTCAAATAAGCCTTCAAAAAGGAGGGGAAATCATTTTTATCTTACTGTATTGTCTGGAAAAAATGGTTTTTGGCAACACACACATTGTAGTGAAAATAGTTAAAATGTCAGTTTTGGAATCCTCACCACTAGAGAGCCAGTGAGCCAGCGTGGCTGCGTGTGAGGGCGTACAAAACACATTTACTCCTGGAATATTATGGCCAGCGCTATTCACACATGTCCTCTAAGGTTGCGAACTGTCATGACTTTGTAAGGAATGTTCAAACTCAAGCTGGTCACAACAGCAACATGTCCTAAGTTTGGGGAGGCAGACAATTGTTATGCTCTTAAAGGAGTTTAGTAAGGGAGTGTTGTGACAGCGAGTCGGAAAGAGTTAGAAGGCAGAGTCTTGGAAAGGAAGGTAAATCCCCCCGTCAGGTCTGTACAAACCGTTTGGAAGCTGTACTAGTACCGTGTGAGTCCCAGACAGATACAGTGTTACAATGGATTCTGATAATGGGAACCCTAACACCGTGTGAGTCCCAGACAGATACAGTGTTACAATGGATTCTGATAATGGTAACCCTAATACCGTGTGAGTCCCAGACAGATACTGTGTTACAATGGATTCTGATAATGGGAACCCTAATAAAGTGTGAGTCCCAGACAGATACAGTGTTACAATGGATTCTGATAATGGGAACCCTAATACCGTGAGTCCCAGACAGATACAGTGTTACAATGGATTCTGATAATGGGAACCCTAATACTGTGTGAGTCCCAGACAGATACTGTGTTACAATGGATTCTGATAATGGGAACCCTAATACTGTGTGAGTCCCAGACAGATACAGTGTTACAATGGATTCTGATAATGGGAACCCTAATACCATGTGAGTCCCAGACAGATAGTGTTACAATGGATTCTGATAATGGGAACCCTAATACCGTGTGAGTCCCAGACAGATACAGTGTTACAATGGATTCTGATAATGGGAACCCTAATACTGTGTGAGTCCCAGACAGATACTGTGTTACAATGGATTCTGATAATGGGAAGCCTAATACCGTGTGAGTCCCAGACAGATACAGTGTTACAATGGATTCTGATAATGGGAACCCTAATACCGTGTGAGTCCCAGACAGATACAGTGTTACAATGGATTCTGATAATGGGAACCCTAATACCGTGTGAGTCCCAGACAGATACAGTGTTACAATGGATTCTGATAATGGGAACCCTAATACTGTGTGAGTCCCAGACAGATACAGTGTTACAATGGATTCTGATAATGGGAACCCTAATACCGTGTGAGTCCCAGACAGATACAGTGTTACAATGGATTCTGATAATGGGAACCCTAATACCGTGTGAGTCCCAGACAGATACAGTGTTACAATGGATTCTGATAATGGGAACCCTAATACTGTGTGAGTCCCAGACAGATACAGTGTTACAATGGATTCTGATAATGGGAACCCTAATACCGTGTGAGTCCCAGACAGATACAGTGTTACAATGGATTCTGATAATGGGAACCCTAATACTGTGTGAGTCCCAGACAGATACAGTGTTACAATGGATTCTGATAATGGGAACCCTAATACCGTGTGAGTCCCAGACAGATACAGTGTTACAATGGATTCTGATAATGGGAACCCTAATACCGTGTGAGTCCCAGACAGATACAGTGTTACAATGGATTCTGATAATGGGAACCCTAATACTGTGTGAGTCCCAGACAGATACTGTGTTACAATGGATTCTGATAATGGGAACCCTAATACCGTGTGAGTCCCAGACAGATACTGTGTTACAATGGATTCTGATAATGGGAACCCTAATACTGTGTGAGTCCCAGACAGATACAGTGTTACAATGGATTCTGATAATGGGAACCCTAATACCGTGTGAGTCCCAGACAGATACAGTGTTACAATGGATTCTGATAATGGGAACCCTAATACCGTGTGAGTCCCAGACAGATACAGTGTTACAATGGATTCTGATAACGGGAACCCTAATACCGTGTGAGTTCCAGACAGATACAGTGTTACAATGGATTCTGATAATGGGAACCCTAATACCGTGTGAGTCCCAGACAGATACAGTGTTACAATGGATTCTGATAATGGGAACCCTAATACCGTGTGAGTCCCAGACAGATACAGTGTTACAATGGATTCTGATAATGGGAACCCTAATACCGTGTGAGTCCCAGACAGATACTGTGTTACAATGGATTCTGATAATGGGAACCCTAATACTGTGTGGCAATATCCCCCAGCTTTGTAATGTTTCAAATATGTATGTTTTGTGGGGATTCAATGAATTAAATGTGTTCTAACAATATGAAGAAATGATCACGCATCGACACGTGCAAACTATAGTCTTTGTTGACAATCACTCTGATATAATGGATCACGTACCGCACTCATATTCTGGACAGCATTGATCAGAGGTCCTCTTCAACCTAGGAACTTCACAAGGGCCACAGGTGATCGCTGGAAGAAGAACAATGAATACACTGTATTGTAAACATACTTTATGTAACATGACCAAATTAATACTAAAGTATGCCATCTGAATATGTCACTAATTACGTGTGATTGTAGAGCACGGCTTTGATGTGCAGTTTATCATCCTATTATCACGGCACATGCAGATATTGCAGGGTTCGTTAGACGGGATCCACGTATCCAGGTGCTGTACAAAGAAGAGATTTAAACAATGAGCGAGAATTATTTGTACACACATGCAGTGTCTTCCTTATTTTAATTGCTGACTGAGCATGCTTCCTTTCCATTGAACACATCCTTCTAATGCTCAAAATACCAAATATCACCTACATTTAACTTTATTACCTCACATTTATAGCAGATTCTTTCAGGATCACAATGATATTAGCACATTGATCATACTAAGATAAAGCATGGCCGACTAGCTGATATATTGTATGATATAGAGCATCCTTCCCTGAATATTGGTAAACTAAAACATAACAATAAATGATTGTTTAAAAGAAAATCCAATTAGAAAGTCTATCGTGATATGAATGTTTATTAGCTCTAATTCTAATAATAAGCACACAGATACAAATATATACAACAGAACTGCACCAGGATGAAATGGGGAAAAATACGTCACCATAGGAACCATAACAGACTTTTTGGGACAATTAAGTGAGCAAGAAAAGTGATTTTACTCCCATAATTAGTAGTTACAAGGTGAATTTACTTAAATGTGGTAACTTTTGAAGGAGCAATAAGGAATGTTCACCTCTGTGATATGTCTAATCACTTATTTTTAAGCAAAATATTAAGAAATTCTGAATTACAGTAGGTAAAAAAAAGTTACATTTGCATAAAAATGTGTTTATTTGTTGAACAAGGACACAGCTGCGAAACTGAGGCTTCATAATACGAAATGCGTTATTAGATGGTTTTACTGCTGCAGAATCCACAGATGACACAAATCCAATATAAACCTACAGTATATTATTAGATCAACATAACATTTCAGGTCCCTGTTAATGAATAGATTATGGAATGTCTGATATGTGTGTGTGTGTGTGTGTGTGTATGTGTGTGTGTGTGTGTGTGTGTGTGTGTGTGTGTGTGTGTGTGTGTGTGTGTGTGTGTGTGTGTGTGTGTGTGTGTGTGTGTGTGTGTGTGTGTGTGTGTGTGTGTGTGTGTGTGTGTGTGTGTGTGTGTGTCACGCAAGGGACATATGGAAGCTGGCAGTTCATTCCATTCCCCAATTACTTTTGTGATTAAGAAATGTAAAAAACAAATCGCAATAAATACCCCTCTTCATCACAGACTTTTGTGCCATTAACACACGTTCTCGCGGTTTTGTTTCCGATCACATGATGCACAATATAACGGTAGCAGTGTGTATTGACGATGAGGCGGTATAGCGGTGATACTCTGCGTGGGGATGATTACCTGGTGCACAGCCCCATCTCCATCCGTGCACTGAGAGCAGACATGTTCGCCGACACACTTCCCATTAAGCATTACGTCTCCATCTGCACAGTAACATCCTTCCGTGGGGGGCCCAGCGCACACCCCGCCACTGGTTGTGTTTGCACACTCCTTATTGCAGCTTCGGCGGCAGTGATCATACAGCATAGGACTGGGACATTGCATAGCTGGAGAGTAAAAACAAGAGAGCGATTCCTTTACACATTTATACTTTTACTATATTTACTACAGAACTGCAGCAGATAAGTACGTCATCATCTGACCATTAAGGTCTTAAATGTAAACATTTTCCAGAATATCTCTTCCTAAATGTGTTTACACCTCACAGCATTAGATGCTGAAAAGTTATATGCGAGTAGAACGGACTCTATATTAACTGGATATTTTACTAACTATCTACTAATGTCTCCCGGCTACAAAACAGGCGCAGAGATAGTGTGATATCTTTATTAACAAAGACTAATTAAAAGAAAGTTTACATGGGTTCCTTTTATTGATACATACAGTATGGCGGTGTTCTCAGCACTGGGTTCCTGTTACAGATACATACAGTATGGCGGTGTTCTCAGCACTGGGTTCCTGTTACTGATACATACAGTATGGCAGTGTTCTCAGCACTGGGTTCCTATTACTGATACATACAGTATGGCAGTGTTCTCAGCACTGGGTTCCTGTTACTGATACATACAGTATGGCGGTGTTCTCAGCACTCAGAACTCTAACAAGTTCCTCTCTGTGCATGACTTCTTTCTCTCTCACTCATTGCTTCTCTTTGCTATAACTGAGACCTGGCTCACTCAGTCTGACTCTGCTCTGGAAGCTGCCCTCTCCTATGGTGGCCTTTCCTTCTCCCACACTCCACGCCCTGGTGGCAGGGGTGGAGGCGTGGGGCTCCTGCTCTCCTCTCTCTGCCGTTACAGAACAGTTTCTATTCCCCCCTCTCTTGCTTTTCCCTCCTTCGAGACTCACACAGTCCAGATCTTCTCTCCTCTCCCGGTCCATGTGGCGGTCATCTATCGCCCACCTTCCTCTACTCATCCCCCTTCTGCCTTTCTCTCTCACTTTGAATCCTGGCTCTCTTTCTTTCTCTCCTCAGACTCCCCTGTTCTTCTCCTTGGGGACTTCAACTGCCACATTGATGACCCCTCTCTCCCTTGGGCTTCCCGCTTTCTTTCTCCAACCTCTTCTTTTGGCCTTCAACAGTGGACTGCAGCCAGCACCCACAAGGATGGCCACTACTTAGACCTGGTTTTCACTAAAAACTTCTCTCTCTCCGACTTCTCCATTTCCCCTTTTCCTCTCCGACCATCACCTCATCTCATTTTCTCTCTCTCGCTTCTCTCCATCTCCATCTCCATCTCGCCCTCGTTTTTGCAGAAACCTGCGCTCTATTAACCTACCAGCTCTTGATTCCACTTTACGCTCCTCCCTCTCCTCTCTCAGTTCTGCTTCAGACCCTGACAACCTGGTCAGGAACTACAACTCTGCCTTATCTTCCTCTCTTAATCTTCATGCCCCACTTTCTCTCTGCCGTCCTCGCCCTTCTAACCCCAGACCCTGGCTAAACTCCCACACACGCATGCTGCGTTCCTCCACTCGTTCCTCTGAACGCCTCTGGAGGAAATCTCATACTCTCGCAGACTTCATTCACTACAAATTTATGCTATCCTGTTTCAACTCTGCCCTCTTTCAGGCTAAACAAACCTACTTTTCATCACTAATCAACACACACAAGTCTAACCCACGCCGTCTCTTTTCTGTCTTTGACTCTCTACTCAGACCACCCTCAGCTGCCTCCTCTTCTTCCTCCATCTCACCTCAGGACTTTGCTGACTTTTTTAAGAAAAAGGTGGAGTCCATACGGCAGAACATCCCATCTGTTGCCTCCTCCCATCCCACAATGCTTCTCAACTCTCCTCCTGTCTTTCTTGACTCTTTTTCTGCTATCTCGGAGGAGGATGTATCACTGCTGATCTCCTCTTCTCCCTCTACCACTTGCCCTCTTGATCCCATTGCCTCCCATCTCCTAAAACCTCTTGCTCCTTCTATAATCCCTATGCTCACACAGATCTTTAATTCTTCCCTCTACTCTGGTACCTTTCCTTCATCCTTCAAGCATGCAACCGTTATACCATTACTCAAAAACAGCAAGCTTGACCCTACCTGTCCTTCTAACTATCGACCTGTCTCCCTCCTGCCTTTTGCCTCCAAACTCCTTGAACGTTTTGTATTCTCTCGATTGCTACACTTTCTCAACACCTATTCTGTACTAGACCCTCTACAATCTGGCTTCCGCACTACTCACTCTACTGAAACAGCCCTCACTAAAATAACTGACGACCTCCACGCTGCCAAAGACAGAGGTCATTACACTCTGCTCATATTACTCGACCTCTCTGCAGCATTCGACACCGTGGACCACCCTCTTCTCCTTCACATTCTCCATACTCTTGGTATTCGGAACAAAGCTTTATCCTGGATCTCCTCTTACCTCTCCCATCGTACCTTCAGTGTCTCTTTTGCTAACACCTCCTCCTCCTCTATTGATCTCTCTGTGGGGGTACCCCAGGGCTCTGTCCTGGGACCCCTTCTCTTTTCTCTCTACACACTCTCTCTAGGTGACCTAATCACATCTTTTGGGTTTAAATATCACCTCTATGCTGACGACACACAAATTTACCTTTCAACCCCTGACCTTACACCTGCTATACAGACCAAAGTTTCTGAATGCCTCTCTGGAATATCATCCTGGATGGCCATCCGCCGACTGAAACTTAACATGGCAAAAACAGAGCTCCTTATACTACCTCCCAAACCTGGCCCTACTACATCCTTCCACATTGCTATTGGAAATACGATCATTCACCCAGTAGCCCAAGCACGCTGCCTAGGGGTCACACTTGACTCCTCTCTCTCATTCTCCTCTCATATTCAAAACGTTTCTAAAACTTGTCGCTTTTTCCTCCGCAATATCACAAAGATACGCCCTTTCCTCTGTTACTCAACTGCTAAAACTCTGACTCATTCTCTCACGTCTCGATTACTGCAACCTCCTGCTGTCCGGCCTTCCTACCTCTCACCTGTCTCCCCTACAATCTATCCTAAACACTGCTGCCAGAATCACTCTACTCTTTCCTAAATCTGTCTCAGCGTCTCCCCTGCTGAAATCCCTCTCCTGGCTTCCGATTAAATCGCGTATCTCACACTCAATTCTACTGCTCACTTTTAAAGCTTTACATTCTTCTGCCCCTCATTACATCTCAGCCCTAATTTCTCGCTATGCACCATCACGACTCTTGCGTTCTTCTCAAGGATGTCTTCTTTCTGCCCCCTTTGTATCTAAAGCTCTCTCCCGCCTTAAACGTTTCTCACTTTCTGCCCCACACCTCTGGAATGCCCTTCCCCTCAATACCCGACTAGTCCCCTCGCTATCCACCTTTAAGACCCACCTTAAGACACATCTGCTTAAAGAAGCATATGAGTAGCACTGGATAATCATGGACACATGACACAAAGCTTGGCCCCCTGCAGACGCACTTACTAGTATTCCCTCCTACTGTCTCTGTACGTTCTCCCTACCTACCAATTAGATTGTAAGCTCCTCGGAACAGGGACTCCTTCCTTAATGTTACTTTTACAGTATGTCTGAAGCACTTATTCCCATGATCTGTTATTTATATTTGTTATTTATATGACATGTATTACTACTGTGAAGCGCTATGTACATTTTATGGCGCTATACAAATAAAGACATAAATACATACTGGGTTCCTGTTACTGATACATACAGTATGGCGGTGTTCTCAGCACTGGGTTCCTGTTATTGATACATACAGTATGGCGGTGTTCTCAGCACTGGGTTCCTGTTATTGATACATACAGTATGGCGGTGTTCTCAGCACTGGGTTCCTGTTACTGATACACACAGTATGGCGGTGTTCTCAGCACTGGGTTCCTTTTATTGATACACTAGCTGAGAGACCCGGCGTTGCCCGGGATGTAAATGCGTAATAGGTAGTATTATTTATAAATTGTGGAACAATAGGTGAGTATTTGTTGTAAAGGTTGGATAATAATATTGAAAAGAAAGATGGAAGAAAATGTAATACGATGTTGTATAAAAATGGTTTATTGTAACCACACCACAGTACAATGTATATTTTGGTGCCATAAGTGATGTAAAAATGTGAGGCGTGTGTCCTGCTAGGGTGTGAGGCGGCGGGTGGCGCGTGGGTTGTGAGTGCTGTCTGCGAGTGGGGGTCCTGCTAGGGTGTGAGGCGGCGGTGGTGCGTGGGTTGTGAGTGCTGTCTGTGAGTGTGGGTCCTGCTAGGGTGTGAGGCGGCGGGTGGCGCGTAGGTTGTGAGTGCTGTCTGTGAGTGGGGGTCCTGCTAGGGTGTGAGGCGGCGGGTGGCGCGTGGGTTGTGAGTGCTGTCTGTGCGTGGGGGTCCTGCTAGGGTGTGAGGCGGTGGGACAGTGATGTCGGTGCGTAGGGGCAGGAGGCAGCAGGTGTGTGTGGCGGCAGGTATGTGTCGAGTGTGGCGGGTGTCTGTTGAGTGCGTGCAGCGGCTGTGAGGCGGTGGGTGAAAGGCAGAGGCGGCCGGAGTAAGGGCGGGTGAAAGGCAGAGGCGGGGGTGGGGAGGCGGTAAGGCGGGCAGGAAGGCGAAGGGCGGTGGGAAGGGGAGGAGGGGGTGGTGGAGGGAGGCAAGGGGTGGAGGAGGGGGGCAAGGGGTGGAGGAGGGGGGAAGGGTTAGAGGAGGGGGGAAGGGTTAGAGGAGCAGGGGGGGGGAAGGGTTAGAGGAGCGGGGGGGGGAAAGGTTAGAGGAGCGGGGGGGGGGGAAGGGTTAGAGGAGGGGGGGGAAGGGGTGGGAGGGGAGTGGAGGGGAGGGGGGTGCAGGGGTGGAGGGGAGGGGGGGGTGGAGGGGAGC